>NC_034413.1:4559023-4769900 GCF_002078875.1 Numida meleagris | reverse complement strand
AGAAAGAAAGAAAGAAAGAAAGAAAGAAAGAAAGAAAGAAAGAAAGAAAGAAAGAAAGAAAGAAAGAAAGAAAGAAAGAAAGAAAGAAAGAAGGAAAGAAAGAAGGAAAGAAAGAAGGAAAGAAAGAAGGAAAGAAAGAAGGAAAGAAAGAAAGAAGGAAAGAGGAAGAAAGAATCCTTTTGTGTGTATTCAAACTTCCTTTTACAACTCATGACAGTTATTAATTAGTAATAATCCTTCAAACACAATAGCCACCACTTCTGCTCCCACATTAGGACTGAACTAAGGATACCATGGACCTGTTAAGTCTGGGTTCTTATTATTAGAATTAAAGCTGAGGACCTGGAGCCAGGAAGGGCTTTTTCAGCTTCAGTAAGGAAGGGGCACAAAAGACAGAATCTGTGATTAATACAGTCTGATTAAATCCAAATAAGGAGAAATGAGCACAAATCCAGCAATGAATGGGTCTAAAAGAAAAGGAAATAGCTGATTTAATTAGGTCTTAAAGGATGACTCAGAGAAACATAAATCTTAATGAAAAGACAAAAATAATTACAGGTAATTAATGGCAAAGTATCTGAAGCTAAGGAATTTACTTAGCCTTGAGCACAGTACATAACACACCCAGCTCTTCTTTCTGCAGGTAACACAGTGCATCTGGTAATTTAGATCATCGAGTTGCTTTTACATTTGTAATTATTTTTAATGGTTAAATTTCTTTTGTCATTAGGGAAACAGTGTTGATATCACAACTAAAAAAATCTTTCTAAGACATAGAGGCATTTTTATTCTACTATTCCTGGAACTAACATCAGTCAAAAAAAAAAAAAAAGGTATAAATCATTCTGCCACTGTATAGATTGGTATAAAATTAGTAAGATACAAGTCAGGCTAGATTCCATGGTTTTTCCAGCTCTGTCTGCACTCAGTAGCATTCCTCAGCCAAGGAGGAATTCCAATAGAAGGACAGGTGTTAGAAGTATAGATCTTAAATGGCCAGGTTTTGTATCAGTGTTATGGCCAAATTTTAGTCGGAGTAATTTAAAAGATACTTCTTTCTTTCTAGTGATTCCATTGAACAAGCTACTGTAACTGTTGGAAAGACAACATGTTTTGCCATTGACAAAAGCTGCTGGACCACCCTCTGAATGGACTTGACTGAGAGCATGGATCTTGCTGAAAGATGCATTTTGGTTTAGTAACCGGGAAATAAAATCGCTGTTTCTTGGGTCAGGTCCTATTCCATTTATTTCTTTTTCTTTGGATTATAGAGAGTGGGAGCTCTTGGAGATACTCAACTAAGGTAGAGCAAGGTGAGCCCCACTGGTGACCATGAGTAGATCTCATTTGATTCCCTTCTAAAGGGAAGTTTGACTGAGAAAGGGACAAAGAACTCAGTCTCAGCTTTTTGTCAAGCGTTGGTTGTGAAAATATTTCTTTCTGTATTCCCCAAAATATATGGATTATCTCCTGCTCCTGGAGGGCTTAGGCATCACAAGACTTGTCCAAATGACAGATGGCACAGAAGGTGAATTACCTAAAACCAAGAAGCAAGGATATAATTTTCCCACTCAAAAACATGAGCAGCATTTAGTTGCAGTTTGACAGGTGGCAGTCAGGCAAGCCCCAGCCTGTGTGGCAATTACAGGCACACTCTGCCACTTCCCTTCATGGTACAATCCCTTATCCAGCCCCCAGCATGACAGAGGGCCAGAGCTTCCCTGAGGTACGAGAGAGCTTCAGCACAACCCTGCATGGGGCAGCGGTGGGGCTAGAAGAGCCTGCTCCCTGAAAGCTGCTCTTCCCATTGGGGCATGCTGCACTGCACAGGCCTTGTGACCACCACCTCCATATGAGTTACAGAGGCACTTGAGCAGTTACACTTTCCGACTCTATTGGAACTGTGGCCTGAAAGGACTGATGACATTGCTCATGGAGAAAGGCCATGTCCTGTTTGGGGGGCACAGGAAGCGGGTGCAGGGCCTGTGTCCCTCGTGCTCCTCCATCAGGGCTCTCTAGTGGGACACAAAGCAGGTCAGCACATCTCTGGGCTTCCGACCAAGAGTGGGTGATTGGGATATTGGTTCCGCAGGCTGAGCTGGAGATAAAAGGCATGCAATGCCAGCATTCACACAGCTTCAGGGAAGGCACTGCTATTCTGGGCCAGGAGAGGCTTTTGAGAATCTCTATAGGGATTTGGGAGCAAAACTGCCATTGGCAGTCAACAGAATGAGCCCTCACAAGGCACATTTAAAATGCCCTTTTGAGTTATGAACTGCTCCATCTCTCTGAAGAGCAGTACTTCATATAGGGAAGTTAATGGGACTGAAATCAAGCATCACCAACAGGAGCAGCCATTTTCCCTATGTTCCCTGTGGGCAGCTGGGAAAGCACAGATCTGTTCCCTGGACCTGCACAGGGAAACCGAGAAACTTGTATTTTAACTATATAAAAGTCAATGCTCAGGTCTAGATTTAGTCTTCCCATTCAAAAACAGAAGTTAGATAAAGATGTTTCTCTTGCTTTGCTCTGAATACAATTTTTTAAAGCCTGGAGAAGTCAGAATTCAGGCACAAGCTCAGCAAAATATAAAACCTCAAAACATGCAAATAAATCAATCATCTATGTTATATATATCAGTAAACATAATCCAAAAATAATATTGGGCGCAGTTTCCAAACTTTCATATTACATAAACGGAATGCCCTGCAGCGCAATTGGAGTGACTTGAATTACATGGTGAAATAAATACACGCAGGGATGTGTTTCTTGTTGCTGATATTTTACTTCTCCTTCTTCCTTTAAAAAGTTGCATTATAGCTCATAATGCTTGATAAGTCAAAATTAGAAGTGCCATTTTAAACAGTGAAGTAATTCAATTTTTGTGCTGCAGATTTCTAACATAAGTCCACAGGAACGCTCTTGTCTGTCCCAGCTACTTTACCCTTCTCAAATATTTAAGCAAGCGTAGGACATGCCTGAGAGATGCATGAGAGCATTTTTTTTAAAGAAAGAATTTAACCTTTGACTTTTACAAGCAGAGACTCGATTTCTAGATATGAGTTCTTTGCCTGCTTTTCAGTAAATTTCATTTTACAATCATTTGTGAAACTGTATCCAAGTCTTTATTGAGCATGACACTTGTAGTTCTTTTTTATTGACTTACGCTGCCTCTTGCCAAAGTCAAAATCTTGGAAGCAAGGCCACCAGCTTGTGAAAAAATTGTATGAAGAATAAAGTTACTTTGGAAGGAAATAAAATAAATGAAACAAAATAAACATTTCCCTTTTTATGGTCATGTTTGCATCACAGACTGCAAGAAAAATAACAGAGCTAAACCAAGCATGTTGTCTAGAGAAGATGCAGGTTTTTTCATAGGATCATGGAATCATCAAGGTGGGAAAAGACCTCTCAGATCCCCAAGCCCAAGCCCAACCCACCCCCACCATGCCCACTGCCCACGTCCCTCAGTGCCACATCTCCATGGTTCTGGAACACCTCCAGGGACAGGGAGTCCCTCACCTCCCTGGGCAGCCTGTGCCAATGCCTCGCAGAATGAATTTTCACGCATGAAATACTTTTATGTGAGCGCCCTGATAGAGCAGCACAGTGGGATCCTCCTGGATGTGCACAGTAGGAAGAGAGCTTTACATCAGCACCGCTTACTTCTTTACCTCTTCTTCCCCTTTGATTCCTCACACCTTGTTTCCTTCCCCCTCACAAACTTTCACCGTGGTTTTCCCCTTTTGTATCTTCCCCTTTCCTTCCTTTTTTTGAAATTCTGTTTTGGTGTTTTGGTTTTTATTGTGTATTTGTTGATAAGTATTATTTAGAATCATAGAATGCTTAGATTTGGAAGGGACCTTTAAAGGCCATCTGGCCCAACTCCCCTGCAATGAACAGGGACACCCACAGCCCCATGAGGTGCTCAGAGCCTGGTGCAGCCTGGCCTTGAAAGCCTTCTGGGACGGGGCACCCACCACATCTCTGGGCAACCTGTTCCAGTGCCTCACCACCATCACTGTAAAGGACTTTCTCCTTACATCCAACCTAAATGTCCCCTCTTTAAGTTTGAAACCATTTTCTCTTGTCCTATCACCATAGACCCTGCTAAAGAGTCCCTTCATTCTTTACTTGTTGGTAAGGATTATTTTAGGATTATTTTTCAGTACTAATAATTGTAAAGGACTATTTCAATTCCTATATCTGAAAATAGAATAAATACATAACACACAAAACATATTTTCAGGGGATTTGCTTTCACTCAAATTCAAACACCTATTACCAGACAATAACTTCCTTACATTTGAAACTTCCCTGCACTTTCTCCTTCTCTGATGTGTAGGTGCTGCAACAGACTGAGACCTGGAGGGGTTGTGCAGAAGGAGGCCAACAGAGATGAGGGAGATCTGATGACTTCCCAGCAATGCCAGCAGCCCCAGCCAGTGTTTACTGAGTTTTTCCTAGCACAGCCTGAGGTTTGCAAATGCACCAAACCACAAACCTACAGTTGATTTTGCAAAGGCCAAAGCCCAAGATTAAATATTTGCAGTGAGAGAAGCAAATATTTTACACGTTTCTGCTCTGCCTATACATGGCCTAGGGGAAAAAAAAATTAAAAATTACCGCTTTAAAGGAAAAACTCAGTAAAACTCAACAAATCTCACCTGTATTCATAGTGAAGTTAAATCGCACTGTTATTTTCACATTGTTCTGAAGCAAAATCAAAAGATCCTAAGACACATAAATTCCCCAGAAGTCCAGGTGTTACAAAGCATGACCAGCTCAGTGTTTTCTCCTCCTGTGTCTATGGACCAGCTGCCTTACAGGGACAGCTTAGCCCATCTCGCACTGCCCTGGTACATGCTGCTTCAGAACTACCTATGTAGAAAGGGTGGCTTAGCTCTCAGAGCTCTGTAGCACAACCCATCCGTCTAGGTCTGTCTTCAGGGTTTTCATCACCTTAAAATACAGTCAGTCTGGTAAATGTGAAAACAAACAACATAAACAGGCGTACACAGGTTTTTTAGTTTTCAAATTATTACCATCTGTGCACTGTGAGTGTTTCATATCTGTAGGAATACCTCTACATCCTTACACATAAATGTAGCTGGAACATTTTTCAAGGTGATGCCGCGCGTCTCTGTGGTTGAGATATTTTTGGTATTCAAGTTAGTAAAGTAGTTCCCTCAAGTACCTCTGCACTACCCTACCTAGCGTGGCCACATCCTGCCAGAAAGGATTTCAAGAGGGCAAAATACAGATTGCTTTTGACACTGACCACCTCTCTCCTGGGAGAGTTTCACCCACTGCCCAGAATGGTATTTTTTTTTTCAGCCAGCATTGAGGAGAAGCCTCTGTCCTCACTCCCACCCAGAAAGTAGTCGGGGGTGAAGATAGATGGCAGCATGTTTGCGAAGACAAATACAAGGAAAAAATTCTGCCTAGTTGCACAGGAGCCTTTCCTTGCCCCCTCATGGTAATTGAGGTTAGAATGAATGCCATGTGTTTTACCAGGCAATATCAGCATATTTCAACTCAGCTTTCTATGCTATGTAGTGTAAGAAACACAGTGAGGCAGTGTGATAGGATAAAAACCCAGAGAGAAAAGAAGAAATACAACGGGATTAGATCTAATTGGACTTCTGCTTAATAGGAGCCGTTTCAATGTTCCCTCATGGAATCTCATGCTTCAGCAGTATGATACTGACTTCTGCTATGCTATATTATGTGAGTATGTACAGCAGTACATCCTTGATTCAAGAGGTCTAGAAGGTAACACAAAGGTTTATTCAGTAATAAATGCTACTGCAACATCTAAACTTCAGCTGTCTGAACACGGTTTAGAGACAACAGAAATCAGAACTGCTCTATCACTCAGACTGAATGGGTGTAACTAAAAATAACACCTCACAAAGAACCCCTCTGTTTTTCTTTTCTTTTTTTTTCAAAATGAACACATTCAGTTCAAAATTAACTAGTTTTGCCTGAGCAATACAAAGGTAAAACATGAAAACAAAATAGTCCCCATTTGGCATTCCTGTTTCCAGCCCAAACTAGCATAAATATTGCTGGAGCTCCTGCGCTCCTTCTCCCTGGGTTTGTGCCTCACAGAATTTTGCCTTCATGATTGCTCCCATAGCAGTGGTGGCTGCTGGCAAAACACCCTGCTTGAACTGTACACAGGCACCCAGCCAACGGTACCTGAGAAATGAAAATAATATTTTTAAAGGGAAATATGCACAGTGCATGTGCACAGCAATTATGCAGTGTATGCAGGAGAAAGGGGAGGAAAATAGTGTTTGATGTTTAGTACATTAATATTCAGTGTACTGAAAAATAGTGGCCACTGGTCTCATTCAGTCAGTGGAAGACCTCTTTTGGTGGACCGTGAAGTTTCTGGAATACCTGATGCTATTTCTGACTGCTGGTAGTGTATCAACCTCCTGTCTGGTTCTGATTCAGTTAGGACACATTCAGCACTGGGTGGGTCATACCAACCTTCTACACAGAAGAAGGAGCATCATATGGATGTCCCAAGGGGAGCTGCAATGAGCACGTGTCCAAATTAAACTTGATCTGGAGTTATGGGAATATTGGGTCATTTGCTTTTTGGAACATAAATGCTATGCCCTTGCTTCCTGAGCATCCATTCTCTCACTCTCCAAAAGCTTGAGACAAAGAAAATGGGTCAGAGAAAATGAAGTCTGATGCCTTCTGCGTAACCATTATCGTCCTAAGTGAAAGCCTCCTAAAGACAGTGAGACAGGGTACCCCAGAGGAATTTGGAGCAGTTTCCATACATCTGAACACTGTTTATGTTCCTGGAGCGTGCTACTCTGTTGGATCACCATGGAGATATACAGATTTCTCCTGCAAACTGCTTTTGTTTTATGGGCAGCAGTGAAACTGTGCCAGGCCACTAGAAGCGTGCCTATACAACTCCTGCTTCCCTCGCCAGGATCTTTCCTGCAATTGCAAGAGGCTGTGGAGTCTCCTTCTATGGAGATATTCAAGACCTGGCTAGACGCCTACCTGTGCGACCTACTGTAGGGTACCTGCTGTAGCAGGGGGGTTGGACTCAATGATCTCTTGAGGTCCCTTCTAACCCCTGTGATTCTGTGATTCTGTAATACACAGTCTTCCCACCATGGAAAAACAGAACAATTTGCACCTTCCTCACTGGTGCATCCATTTTTACCTACATGACTCCCTCCCTCTCTCCCTTCCTTCTTTCTTCCTTCCTGCTTGCTTTTCACTTCTGTCATTACTTTTATTTTCTCCTTTTATTCCTTCCTTTTTTCTTCCCTTCATTTTTTTTTCCTTCAGTTTGATTCTCTGAGACCTGAAGTAGTGGAGATAAGATAATACCATCTTGCTACAGAGCAGAAATATCACTATTTAAGTAAAGAGAAGAGCTGGACTCTGTAAAGTCCATAGTGATATAAGATGAATAAAATGAATAGAATGAAGGGAGATCTGTGTCTTTCAAGACTGCAATTCATGCCCTTACAACTATAGCCTTGGGATTTTGATTGCAGAATAATGAAAGTATAATGACTTATGCAATGGTTCTTTCACTCAAGACATTGACTTCTCACAGCCCAAGGAAGAATGAAGACTACGTTACAATGAGAAATCATCTATTACATAAGACAGAGGGAAAGAGGAAATATTCTTTAAAGAAAACAGCCATGAAAACTTAAAAAAAAAAAAAACATATACGATTTCTCGGAAGGAACTGTAGTTTGGATGTTATATGGAAGATCACAGTTTTTAAATGGAGGGCTAATTACTTCACCTTGCAGTTTTTCATGGGTTAGTTGTCCCTGTCTCAAGCAAATAGCTGGAATCCCACACTGTTAATTCCTGTAAGGGTGCATCCTTACAGAAATGTCTGCAGCTGTGTTTTTTGCTTTTGGGTGTTTGGGTTTTTTTTTCTTTCTCTTTTTTTTTTTTAGCTAAAGAAATGATAAAAAGTAAACTGAGTATGCAATGCATAAATGAAAGTGAAGAAAGGTCTTTTGTTCTTTAGACTAATCTTTACATTATATCTTTTTTTCCAGTAAGCGGATGTAGCATCAGTTACAGCTCTATCTGAATATTCTCACATTTTTGCAGGAGAGCCAAAGAATATACAGTTTATAGAAATCTTGAGAACTGCTTCAGGTGAGATGACAGATATGGCAACAACTTCCTACCCCGAGTTCCCTCTCTGCTTGACAGCCAAAGCCAAGTCATGCAGCACGTGAACAAAACAATACAAAGCCAAGCAACAGATGATGTATTCACAGCTGCACTTTGGATTCAAGAAGATAGTATGACAAGAAATGCTTCTAGTCAGTGCTAAAATTCCCACTTCATCACATGAAAACACAATTTCAGCAACCTATATCAAGCACCATCTAATATCATTACAATCAGAAGGAATAGGAGAAAAAGGCACAGGTCAAAGGAATAATATGTCACATTTTTTAACCCTTGAAATTTGTTGCATTTTTGAACTGATGATTAATATTTGTTTTTAAGTTAAAGGAAAACTAATAATTTAGATGCATTGCACCACTTCCGTTGTGTGATTTCTCTAACAAACATTTCATAAGAGGCTGTATCTATATATTGACCACCTGATCAGAAAACATAAGTCAGTTTTAATTACAAGGTGCTCTTCTTTTCACTGCAAAGCCAATTTAGGCTGTTGTGATGAAGTGTTTCAGGTGGAATCTGTTTTATCTGGATCAATTCATTTATCTGACCTGTCTCTACGGCTCAAAAACTATATCTCTAGTTGAAGCTGTATTCATGACAGGGTTGTTCAACTTAGGACATTATGTGGAATTATTAGGAACACCACCTCCTAATTTTAATCTCAGTGGGTAGCATCTTCGAGCCCCTCCTGACAGCTATCAAGACTTCTTCTAAGAAGCTGAGGCACAGAGCTATGAAACAGCTCTACACTGAACAGTGAATTAGGTTAGAACTTTTTAAGACTCTCTCATTTCCATGTAAATCTGCTTTTTTTTTTTTTAACTGCTGCATGGCAGTTAAAGTATGTGGTTAAGTAGAAGCATGAGTAGATTGGGTTCCATTGGCTCCTTACATGCTTCCAATGAGGAATGAGTTTTAAGAACTGGAATCCTTAAATTGAAGAATATGAATGTTTTCTTACAAGAAAATTATGACTTTGTGTCTAAATGAATCATTGTAAAGAACTAGCGATAATATTTTTCTTTACAGAAAGAATGGCATTGTAAATAGCCATAAGAGACTAAAGCCACTGGATTTTAGCTTGTTCCCAGGTGTTCTTTGATGTATCAAAGGCATCATTTGTTTTATAGAGTGAAGTCCCTTTTGCATGTTACAACCTTTTCCTGCAGGTAACATTTATTAAGTTATGGTTGGGAGTAAGTCATTGAACAAGGCTGATTTGTTTGGCAGCAAGATATCGAATTTACTTGTTTTCTTGGAATAATGCCCTCCTACAGGAATGTCATGCTCATGGTGGTAAACAGCAGATGACACCTTCAGAATGTTTCACGTTTTCCTTCTTTGATTTAAGATCGGTTTTGTGGAAAATGGATGTAAGTGTTGCTAAGACACTTAAGCCAGGCGTATGGAATGGGTTAAGGAAGACAATCTCAGCCACAAGACAACCTCCTCTGAGAACTGGGTATAAAAGACCTCCTGTCTCACTGTCATTCTATGTGCCTGCTGGCTTAACTCCTCTCTGCCTGGTACAAATGACCACCCACCATGTGGCACACGGCCACCGTTTTTATGGAAACTATGATAATATTGATGCATTGTCGTTCTGTCACTGGCTTCGCAGCAGGGGTGGAGAACAGTCTTGTTCTCATACAGCCCAATCCAAAACCTACTGGAGATGATGGCAATAGCTCTGCTGACTTCACCAGCTTTTGGAGCAAACTGCTAGGAATAATACACGACACTAGCGAAGAGCAAGCTTACAGAACCCTTGACTTGCAGCACAGATAGGTTGAAAGTTTTTCCTAAACCAAATAGCAACTTTAATTCAATATCCATCAGAAAAATAGGAAAAATTAAATGCTTGCCAGATGGTGAAAATATGTTAAGGTTCAAAGAAGTAGAAGTAATTAAATACAACTATGTGAAGTTTTTTTAGGTTTGAATAGGATGCCAATTTCAATATTATAAAACACATAATCCCATTAAAGCTTATTTGAAAAAAGGAATGCTTTGAATAATGCAAGCTCTTGGGTCACATTTTTTCACCTGCATATTTGTTTTCATTTTAATCAAAACTGGTATAACTACAAAACTTGGTATGATTTTGTGTAGCCTTCCATGTACACCAAAGATTTTAATTTCTCCTACAGGTAGCATCCACTTGAAACAGTCTTTGAAGATACTGAAATAAGAACTGAAAAATAAATAAATGTACTTAGTGTAAGAGTGATTTTGGCTTCTTTCACCATAGCTTTGAGTCAGCTAAAGTCACGCTGGATTGTGCTTGCTTTACTTGCCCATCTTTTCCATACCTACAATATGTAGAGCAGCAACTTCTGAAAGCAAGGCAATAAAAAGAGAAAACCTGAGCCTCTAACTCCCTTTGCCGTTCAATTTGCCCCACAAAGAGCACTGATAACCCAGATCAAGGAGCTTTCTGAATGCTTCTGTTACAAATATTCTAAGCAACATGCTAAATGCACTCACATGCACTAAATACTCAGTTTCCCACACATACAATCCTCTACCTGAAATCTCTGTATTAAAATCTCGTCAGGCACATGATTGGAAACGCCAACCCAGGAGCAAGAAGATGGTTATATGTTTTTCTCCACAGTTTTTCTTTCCCAGACACAGAGGGCTAATCCATATTCCCAGACCTTCCAGTACCTGCTCTCCCAGCACAAGAGCCAGTCTCACTTCGAGTCCTGCAGGTCTGACAGGAGAAAGTAGTTGTGATACTTCGAACAATTTCTGTCAAGGTTCCTTCAAGAGCAGGGCCTTCTTAGACTCCCATTCATTTATTTTTTTCTAGCAGTAAAAATCACAAGCAATTCCTACTATTTATCTCCATGGAGTGATGCAGGGAGACCTCAAGCTCGACACCATTGCCCTGCTATATCTGATCAAGGTAAGACAGTGCTAGTTCTATTCCAAACAACTTACAAGCTACTTTCTCATTTGCACTGAAAGGCTCACTTTGCCTTTATTGAAGATTTATATGAAATATATTTATATGAAGATTATGTGATCTTCAGAACAACAGACATTTCATTTTCCAAGCTGCTAGATAGGCTATGGTCTATCTCCCCCTTTTTAAACCTTTATCCCATAAAAAAATACGGTAGTGATCACATGTGGTGTTCTTCAGATTAAAGTGGCTGCAGAAGTCCCAGATGCTATCATTTCTTGCTTTAGGAAAGAGAATCTGTGCATCTCTCCCTCAGCACGCAGCAAACAAAGAGCTGCGCTGTTTTTCCCAGCAGCACAAAAAGTCAAGCTCCTAAAAGCTCAGTCAAAATTTTGGCTTTACAAAAGGAATTCGCAAATGTGTCTCTCAAATATTAATATGGGTGGTCTACCTACCACAGGACTTGTGGTGCAAGCTGGTTTGAGTGAGTGAGTGCAACCGCCAATCTTGTATACATGCTGTTAGGTTAGGAGGTTGGGTTTGGTGGTTGATATTTTTGGTGTTTTGGTTTTTTCTTATGGGAAAAATGAACATTAACCCAATATTTCTTTCCTTGTAAAAGCAGATTGATTCACTGTAATAAGAATAATGCTTTGAAAGTATCCAAGAATTTCTTCTGGTAAAGAAGGCAATAATTGAGTTTATTGTTCTGTTTGAATAAATGTAGGGTCAATACATTCTCTTTGACGATAATCGACACACACGTTGACATGGTAAACTCTCCAAGTGCAGTAGGAGAAATTATGCAAATGAACATGGAAGATAGCATAGCCCTATAAGAACTAGGCACGTTCCTGGGCAACCTGCTCCAGGTGGCCCTGCTTTAAGAGTGGGGATGGTCAGCCAAGGTCATACAAATTCTGTGAGGTCATGCAACAAGTAAGGAGAAACACCTGAGAGCTTCAGCTAAACCACTCACTCTGATTTTCTTGTTCTCAAAGCAGAAAATCAGTAGAACCCACTTTTCAGGGAAGCTTGTGTGTGTCTGCTCCATTTCCCATTTAGCTTCACTAGCTGTTTAGAAGAATAAAAGAACATAATGGGTTTCTAGATTCACATAAACTATGTAAACTGCTGACCTAACTATATGAGACAATCCCTCCACACTGGTAAACTAGAGGGGGGAAAAAGCAGTCAAAATTAATATTAGCAGCCAAAAATGGACTGAGATTAGTGACAAAGACTAAATAGAGCTAAGAAGAAGGAAATGCACTGACATTCTGGATTATGACAGTGTTTTTCCCACAGACTCCGCTGTTGGTGGGGAACGCCTGTATTTGCTTATAAATGCATTCTACAGTAATCTAAATAATACTGGCAGTAAACACTGAAATCCATTGTTTCCATGGGCATCAAAACATCTAAGAAAAGGCCCCGAAGGTGGGTAGGTTTTTTTTGTTTGGGGGGTTTATTTTCCCATTTACAATTACTGTGAGTTATATAACTTCCCTTAAAAAATGTTGTGAAAAAGCGTTCTTAAGTGAGTGGTTAATTTCAGAGCTGAGCTGTAAACAGAGCCTTGATAGCATCCCTAGTTTCACTCTCTGTAGTTGGAGCTCCAGCAAATAACAAGACCTGTAGCCCTTGTGCAGCTGCGTTGTGTTGAGGTAACAGGAATTTGTAGGCAGGTACTGATTATATCTTGTTTTATAATGGAAATCAGTCATAAAAATAAACTAGAAGCTGAGATGTCTAACTTCAGCTAGGAATTTGGAGGCTCAAAATGAGTCTCTCCCAATATGAAGGAGGAGAGTAAAGGTGTATAATTATGCTCACAAGCAGCTTCCATTGACAGTAAGGAACACTAGAAATCTTTTCTTATAAAATGTAATCTACAGAAACAAAAAAAAAGTGCTGAAGTACTTGGCTTTACGCAATTCCAAGGTGAGATGTAGGGATCAGAATGGAAAGTTCTGCGAAAATGTCAGCTCAATACTCAATGGATACTGAAAGAAGGAAAGGGATAAAGAACAAAGGAAGAAAAAAGAGTATCCTTATGTCGACCTATCAGTCTGTGGTGTGTGCAAATCTCAAGTGCTTTCTGCAGTTTTAGTGTCTCCTTGTCTCAGAAAGGATGTAGAAGAACAGAAAAAATCCTTATAAACATAGCAAGGATAATCAGGGCAAGGCTGGTTTCTGGGTGGACAGATCAGGATGGTTCAGCCTGGATCAAGACAGCCAAGTGGCAGTGGGAGAGCACATCTGCAGCTGGCTGAATATTGAACTGCTGCTCTCTGATCATGAATTTAAGCAAGCAGGTAGGAAGTCAAAGGAAAATGCTTCTCCATCCAGTGTGCAGGTCTGCTGTGGAAGCCCTTGCACCAGGATGTCAGAAGTCTTCATTCATTAAGAAAGGGGCTGCTTCAATTCACAGAGCAAAATCAGAGATGTGCTTAGAGAAGCCCATAGGAACTACCCCTCATTTCTGAGTAGTCCCTAGGCACCCAATGGTTGAAAGAAAGTGCTTCTAAGAAGTATGACCATGGTATGCTCTGCTCATTATATCTTTTCTTTCAGGCACAGTCAGAGGCAAAGTATTGGGTTAAATGGACGTCTAACCTTGTTCAGCTGTTCCTGTGTTATGTTACATTCCCTCCAGTCCTGTAACAACAACCTCAATTGCCTGCAGAAAGAAGTAACATTAAAATAATTTGACACAGTATATGTAAGTTTTAACTGAAGTTTAGTAGCTGTAAACATGGGGGACCATAAACCATTATTCTGGGATTTACTGTCAGGTATTCTTCACACAACAATGCTCACAGAATTATCTGCAAAAACATGTTGTGAGAAAAGGGCTGTAATATCCAGACACGGAAACACAGTTTGGAAAAGGAGCCACATAGATGATCAGTTTAAGTCCCCTAATATTCTAAGGACTGTGTCACATAATCCCTTTTATAAACTACTCAGCTTAATTATGGTTAAATTTATTAGCCTCTGTTTTTCCTGGATGGCTGTTCCAGAATTTCACTGCTCTCCTGATCAGAAATCTTGTAATTTCCAAGCAAAATTTCATACGGCAAGTTTATACCATTCCGGAGAAGTATTATAGTTGCTCTCCACAGATACATCACAGAGCAAATACCAGCAAGGGAAAACAGCAATTCGAGTTAAAAACAATCACAGCATCAAGGCATTCCTGGCCAAGCAGTTTCCTCCAATTTTAGATGCAGATCCCACTGCAACCTTTAATTCTTTGGTAATAAGCTACTACTGAGGGAACTCAATCTGTACAGATCAGCTCTGGTTTATGTCTACAAATGCATATTAACTCCTTTCCAACTAATGAATCACTGGGCCTGTCATAACTCTAATGAACAGATTTCTTTCTGAGGGTGTTGATAATCTAAAAGTGCTCACTTGTTTTTCCTGCCTTGAATTACACTGTATGTGTAAGCACATCTCTGGAGAGTTTATCTATAGAGACTGAACTGGAGACCTTTGGATCTGAAAAGCATGAGCATTTCCATTTGCAGCTTAAATAACAGCTGTGTTACTTCAAAGGGAAACCCACTCACACGCTTCTGCCTATGTGACCTGTTGGAGAGGTTCAGCTGCAAACTTGTTGGGTAGCGTTGCCCCGGACTTTCCAACGGTGATGAGAAAACTGAATGTAGGCAAGGACTGGGGTCATGGGGTGGGAATGGCAAAGGAAGTGGTGGAGCTGGAGGACAGCAAGGGGCTCATCTCGATCATGGCCACTTGGCCATAGTCAAGTACCTTCCATTTGGTGCGTGACTGAAGTTGGCACATGGGAAGATGACCATGTCCTCCGTGTACAACACACAGCACAGTAGGGTAAGGGGTCTCAACTGGAACCATTGGTGACTGCAAAAATATAAATACAAGTGCCGCTTGCAGCCCAATTTCTTGGATTTAAAACTTGTGTCATTGTTGTAGGTATGCTTGATATTCCTCCAAGCACAGTAAGAAGAGATGGGTGGCTCTGTGCTCCCCCATACAGATGGCAGTGCAGAACAGACTATTGTCAGTCACTTTCCAGAGACAATTAGGAGTCCATGACTTTCATTACAACTCCTAAAGTTTATAAAACATATACCAGGCCATTTACTGTGTGTTATTTCAATTAAAACCCTAGATTATATAGCATTTTGAGATCAATGGAGGAAAAAGGATTTGTTATAGATTTCTTATCATAGAAAGATTTCTTATCATAAGGTTCAATGGTATTTTATTTTCAATTTGATTTCTAGAAATGATTAAAGGCAGCCAATTTTTGAGGTAATAGACATTTCAGTACCAGTTTGGCACACAATTACTAGTCAAGAGAATAGCAACCAACAGAAACTAAGAAAATACAGTTGTTATCTGAGTTGTAACTCAGAGCAATTTATTTTGTTCTTCACCCGTTTCCAAATCTCATTTTCTATTAGTTGTACTTCATTTCTGTCCCAGAGCTCCACTACCCCTCCAAGCCTATGCTTCTTTGCTTTTCTGTCTAGCAGATGATTTCCAGATTTAGTCCTACAGCTCATTCTACAAGTGTATGAGAGATTCCCTTAAAGACAGGATTTGGGGTTGGGAATGCTGTGAAATAACATCACTTAAGCCATTCTTCTCCTGGTTACTAGTGCATGGAAAGCATGACCATGAAGAAAGAGGGGCATCAGGGCTGATGAGAAAGCCCTTTTGTGTAGGGCATCTTCCCTTTTATCAGTGTGTAAAAGTAGCACGCCATTTTTCAGCCTTACCCAACAGAGGAGGCTACATGCCTCCTTGTTTCCAATTTTGGATATAAAAAGAAATGGTAACTACAGCCATGGTAGCTGCAAGAGGCTTTCCACCTCCTTCTAGAGAGAGATTTTCTAGGCTCAGACTCTGATCCTGAGAGAAGCATAGTATAGCAGTGTCTTTCATTAGCTAAACGAAGTAAGAATGGGCAAGTGCTACTAATTATATTTCAACACAAAGCAGTACCCACTTAAGCACAAGCTAAAGGCCACAACTCCATTGTTAACAGGGGTGTTCTCACGGAAAAGCTTTGAACACACTGGGAACATTAAAGAGAAGATGTCTCGCATGTGCAATTACTCAACACATCTTTAAAACTGCAAACACTTGTTCACATGTGGTGAAAATTAGAGCTGTGAGCACTTGGGAAAAAAAATCCCACCTGGCAGGCACTTTCTTTTTTGCTTTAGACTTTTATAGGAGCTTTCAGAGCTTGTTGGTCCAGTGAGAGCTGAACCAGAGTCAATGGAGGAAACTGTGAGAGAAGCAAAAGAAAATGCAGAGAAATGTGCTATTTTTGTTCTAAATTCAACTAGTTTTTGACTCTCCCAGTCTGGTTCCCCCTTGTAAAATTAAAAATAAATAAATAATAAAAGGGGAAAAAAAGAAAAAATGAAACTATGCATCTCTAGATCTAAATACTGACAGCTTCTTGGCTTCTTTTCTCTACTGGCCTGAAATGGGAAGGAGTTGTCAAGCTTTTTCATCGTATTCTACAGGTGAGTTTGCTCAACGGAATTCAGCAAGTCTGAGCTGCTTTAGGAAATTTGGGCAGGATCCAATAATTCTCCAAGAATTCATTTCTTCTATGTAAATTAATGAATAAACATTGGTCATGAACTCCCAACAGCGACATAATATGAACCTTGGACACCTCGGTAGGTTACTGGGCAGCACCTATAGCTCACATTTAGAATATTATTTCAGCAGCAAAAATACTTGATAAGTTAACCAAGGGACTTAGACAAGATCACAGCCTTGCAGTAGATCCTCCAAGCCATCCTAAAGTAAACCAAGAACCAGAATGACTGAGCCATCTGCTAGGACACTATGCCATGTCTAACAGTTACTGGCGTAACTTTCTGGAGATCATTACTGAATTCCCCACTACCTGTCTCCTGCTACAGCCTCAGAGAGTATGTATTTCATTTTTTTGGTATCACGTGTTAATGTTCCCGTATTCCTAATTCTACCCTGTGCTCTCACTGTCTTCTATGCTGCAGTTAACAAAGAGACACCAAACACCACAGAGAAAAGGAAGGGATGTTTCACCGTTCCACTTGCCCTTTCTCCCGGTTAATTCTAGAAACTTGGAATGTAGGTTTTAAGTGTCCTAGCTGAATCCTAAAAGAACATGTCGAGGACAAGAAACGACCTCTATTCCAACAGAGAAAGATCTTCAGTTTTATTTCACTGACTGTTTGAACTGTAAATACTTTGGGACTAGAGATGGGGTTACTTAAATAGTCCTAAGCATGGAGACTCCAATCTTCCTCTAGCAAAATAAAAGTTCTACATGATGAAATCATACATTTGATCTCTGTTTCTATGTGTCATTCAATACCCTTTGCCTTACACAAATACTCAATTTCTAGCGTCAACAGTCAGGTGTTTTCAATAGAAAGGCATCAGTCAGGTGGAAAGACACCAAGCTCTCAGTTTTGGCAGATACTTCCATGTTTGAGATGCACAAATTACAGTGTGAACTTTTTCCCCATATCTCTTCCATATAAATACTCTGACAAATGTATTAGGTGCATCCAGTTTAGCTGGATTTACTACCATGGATGAAATGACAATTTAAGAAGCCTCCTAAGCTTTTTAAAAACTTTGCAAGGAAGTAAAAAGCTATATAGAGCTTAGGTCAGATGAAGACAAGCATTTTGAGCCAAAAAGCATGGAAAGTGTTGACAGTTTAAAGAAAGGAGGAAGTTGGAGAACAAACGAGATTTGACTAATACTTTTTTGGTTCATCCAGAGGCTTGTTACGATTACCCCTTAAATTTACCTTAGGGACTCATTACCGCTTAGATAGCAATATCTGTCTACTGTTGCTCTTCCTTTCTCTCTTCTAACGACAAAATGCTGATAGCCAGACATCATTCCAAACACATTTACTTGTAATATAATAAGGTTGGAACAGCATCTGTGGCAGATAGATGAAATTTGATGGGTTATGTTAGCCAGGGAAACTGGAAGTATGGCTCCTGTTTAATATTTCCAGTCTGGAGTGGTATGGGTAATAACCGTGGTGATAGGAGAGCTCTAACAGCTACCATGAAACTACACGGCTTCTACGTTGTGACTAATGAGGTGACAAAAAAGTTACACTCCGTATGTTTACATCCCCAGTCTTCCATCATTTAATACACGATCTAGCACACTTACCTCTCTATAAGAGGCAGATACTGAAACTTGTTTACAAGGCAACGCTACACAAGGCTTCTCTCAAATGAAAGGGCGCTTGTAGCAGTGAAATGAGGCTAGCCCACGTTCCTGGGAAACAACAATTCCAAACCACGAGCTTTCGTATTTGAGATGTCGGTCTTAGCACTGATTCTTTACCATGCAAATTTCAAAAGTGATGACATACAGAAGGAGTCAAGTTACTTCCCCTGAGACTTGTTTGTAATGCCAATTTGCCAAATGATGTGGCAATTACATTGAGTTTGGTCGCATACAAAATGTGTTCTTGAAGATGGGTATATTGCTAACATCTGTTGTTATTATTAAGAAAAATTTGCATTGCTGAAAACCAAACCTCCATCAAAAGTGAACACTTACTGACTTTAAAAAATAAATAAATAAATCAGTGTAAATCAGAAATTTTGCAAACAGAGAAGGCCCCTCTCCATTGGTTCATTCCTGAATTTTACACGTTTTAAATGTAATTAGATCACAAGACTTGATATTATGCAATGCCAGCAAAAATTTCCTAACCAGCCACAATATTTTTTTCCATGTGACATTTACTCTGCAGACTGTGGTCCAGAAACTAACATCAGGCCACAGAGAGGTTTTGGAACTACATCTGTGCAAAAAAATTGCACCAAAAAAATTGCTCCTCTCTTTGTAAGAACCTTGGAAAATATAATTTTTCAAATCAGAAACAGGGAAATCTCTGTATCAGCAGTGGTCACATTTCATTGCCTTCATTTCTCTCATGTTTCATACCATCATAGAATCATTAAGGTTGGAAAGACCACTAAGATCACCAAGTCCAACCATCAACCCATGCCTGTGACCACTCTAAACCGTGTCACACAGAGCTACATCTCCTTTTCTTGAATACCTCCAGGGACGGTGACTCCACCACCTCCCTGGGCAGTCTGCACCAGTGCCTCACCACTCTTTCCGAAAATATTTTTTTCCAAATACCCAACCTGACCCTCCCCAGTGCAATTTAAGGCCATTACCTCTTTCCCCATGTCCCACTCTTTTCCTCTACATTGTCCTCTTTCATGGAGGCTTTTGTAATGGGTCACATTAATTCCTGGTATAGCACAGTACTGATATTCTCTATAACTGTGACACCCAAGCTGCTGGTTGCCAGCTGGCCTGCTTGTTGTTCTTAGCCCAAGCCTAGCACAGCTTACATGAGAGTGGCACCCCAATGTCCCTCCAGGGACCAGGATGCAGGCAGTCCCTCCTCTCCCCAGGCTGGGAGAACACAACCATGACAACAAGCAGCACAAGCAGAGGAAGGCTGGGCTTGGCTTGCCGCACCATTTTGCGTCTCAGGAAGGCACTGTGCTTCTTGGCATGCTCTAAAATTTCTGCTTCTGGATACCACGTAATCCCTGGCATTCATAAACTTAAATTAGAGGATTATCCATAATTTCCTGCCAGCAAACAGAGCACTCCGGTTACCTTGTGTTGGTTCAGGACACTTATGCCAGGAAGCGAGAGCAGTTTTCCTAACACTGACAGAGATGTGCCCAGCAAGGCCAAAGCGTATCTAAACTATTTTAGTGTGTAAGCCAATGGAATACCTTCGAAAAATATATGATCATTTAAAAATGAATGTATTGTAAAGAGGTTTTCAAATTATATTTCTGAAAATCTTTGAATTTCTTCACCACTTATTCAAACCCACTGGAATAGCTCAGTGCGTGAGAACTGCTGCCAGCATCCCACCTAAACACCAGCTCACGTCTCCGGGCTGGCGCCTTTCATTCACGCAGTTCATCCTGGGCAAGCAAAGGGACCTAAAGCACAGCCCTGGGAAGGTACAGCCCCCAGGCTGAAATGCACACAGCACAGCACTCACAGACATTATGGTGATGAGCGGGATGGAGTCTGGAGCAGGGAACGAGGACAAGCATCAGGAAAAAGAACCACTGCGCAAATGGTGTTCCTGAAGTCAAAGAGAAATGAATCGCTCTCACACAGTAGAACTCTAAAGGCTGGATGGAACAATTTCTGAATACTAGACAGACCAAAAACAACACACCGCTGAAATAATGAGGATATAGAAGAAACCAACAAAAGCCAGGAAATTCAAAGCTGAGGCTAAAATTCCACTCCTAATTTTAGGGCTGTTTTCTTTTTTAAAGAATACTGTTCGACTTGGTTGGGGCCGTTTAAGGTTGTTTTCTTAGGGTTTTACAAAACACACACAAGTTGAAACTTCTTGCTCTTTCTCTTTATTATTATTATCCTGCAAATAAAAAAAAAAAAAAAGGAATCAACTGTTAGGTTTTTATTGAATTTTAGCTGTGTTACTTGCATAACTCAACATTTCAATCCCAGACACCGTCTGCCTTATGCTGGCTTGCAAAACCCAGACTCAAGGCCCCCATACTTGGAGTTTGTAGTGGAAGTGACAAAAGGCAGATGACACAGGCTGCATGGGGAGAACCAGACCCGGTGCTGCTGCAGCAGGAGCGGCACATCAGCAGCACAGCATGGGATGGAAATGCCAGAACTGATTGTCAGGAGGGGCAGGAAGAAACGCAGGTTACAGCAGCAGGCACGTAACCTTTCTTTGAAGAAAGATAAGGTCTTTCTTGCTAGTAGAGGTGCAGGATTTAGAAGAAATAGGTACTCCCTATAACACCATGAACTTCAGAGGGGTACTTATACATTGGCTGTCTCCTGTGCTAAGGGTGGGTGGGGAGGTGGAACAGTTGGACCACTCTCCATTCCTCTTCCTTGCTGGAGTAAAGGAATTCTGTGTGTGTTTACTTTATAGTCTCCAGGCTGATTTGTATTTATATAAGGCCAGACACAGGCTTGTTTACTCATGCTGAGCAGCACATCACTTTGCAAACAGCCCCAGTGACTTCAGCGGGGCTGCTGGGGAGCAGCAGGAATTCCACCAGCAGCGTCTGGCTCCAGAGGGATATCTCAGGGATCTCAGCAGAAAAGGCAATTTCTCCTTCTTTTTCCTCCTCCCCAGACATAACCACTACTTGATACGGTCTCACCAGTTACCGACGTCTGGCTGGAGCAAAAGGATGCACGTCTCCCATCCTGGCTACACCTGGCCACCTTTTTCCTCCTTAGGAGAACTCCACTCCCTGCTTACAGTGCCCATCCCGAAGGAACAATCTGGTTCAGTTTGCCCTCACATTTCCTCTTTTTTCCTCCCTTTTTTTGTGCTTTCCTCCCTGGCTGTTTGCTTTCTCCAACCACAGAGGGCACTGTTGGGGAGCTCTCAGCCCAAAACCCAAGGGAAAGAGAGGAAAAGGAGAAGGGTTCGGCAGCTAGCTCTGTATTTTCGCAGGAGGACAGCTAACAACACCAGGAAAGCCAAGACGAAAGCCATTAACACAGGCTAACGCACCAGATGTAGCCATCTCAAACGCTGACACTTTTATTTTTTTTCCAAAGGAAAAGCTGTTGAAGCATGAATTTTGTTATGAAAACAAATGTTGCATTGCTGCTCCCGGCCTGACATTGGTATTGGACTTGACATGGCAATGACCTGAAAAAATACAAATTCTTTGACATTTTAGAAAAGCAAGGCGCAGATTTGCAATTAGGTCTCATTTTTAATTATAGAAAGGTTTCAGAGTAAAAGAATATATGATGTGTCCTGAGGCTACCTGCATATTTTACTATCGAGTTACCCCTAATTTCGCTATTGAAATGCAACAGGAGAGCTTTTGCGTATGACAACATGACATGCCTATCTCAGTCTACCACTCATGTGGCTCGGCTTTACAGAACAAGAAGTACTTTTCATTCAGGTGTGTTTATGATGAGTAAACTTGACCAGATGTTAGGCCTCCTTTGTATTTTAAAGTGTTTTATGGCTCACATTAGTCAGCTGGAAAAGGGCAGTTCATTTATATTCCCTTATCCGTTTTTTCAGGTTCAAGCTTCCCCAGTGGAACATGGGACTATATGAAAATATTTAAAAGGAAGAAATGAACAATTCCAAATGTAACAATGTAAGGCACTGAACTGAACAAAGCCCTATAATTTACAGGATTAATTCTATATATATTGAGTGTTATGAGGCTACAATTCCAACAGTTTATCATAGAATAGAATCACAGAATCACAAAATCATTAAGATTGGAAAAGGCCTGTAAGATCACCTAGTCCAACCACCCACCTACCACCAAGACTGCCCATTAAACCATGTTCCTTAGTACCAAAATTCCACATTTCTTGAACACCTCCAGGGATGGTGACCACATTACCTCCCTGGGCAGCCTGTTTCAATGCCTCACCACTCTTTTGGAGAAGTTTTTCCTAATATCCAACTCGACCCTCCCTTGGCACAACTTGAGGCCATTCCCTCTAGTCCTGTTGCTGACCCCCACCTCGCCACAACCTCCTTTCAGGTAGTTTTAGAGGGCAATAAAGTCTTCTCTGAGCCTCCTCTTCTCCAGACTAAACAATCGCAGTTCCCTTAGCTGCTCCTCATAAGGCCTGTGCTCCAGACCCTTCACAGCTCCATTGCCCTTCTCTGGACATGCTCCAGGGTCTCAATGTCTTTCTTGTGGTGAGGGGCCCAAAACTGAACACAGTACTCAAGATACGGCCTCACCAGAGCTGCGTACAGGGGAATAACCACCTCCCTGCTCCTGCTGGCTGCACTATTTCTGATACAAGCCAGGATGCCATTGGCCTTCCTGGCCACCTGGGAACAGTGCTGGCTCATGTTCAGTCGAGCGTTAACCAACAAATATGTAAGAGCAAGCTTCTTCCACTCCCTTGCTCACACGGGAGATTAGAGTAATATTTTAAAGCATATTCTTTTCCTTGTAGAAACAGTCCTGATGATGCACATAAGTGAGAAAAGAACCATACACTTTTCATGCATGTTAACGCACTGATACTGAACTATCTGAAGGCTCTGCTCCCTAAATGTCATTGTTAGAGAATATTAGAATATAAATTAGAATAAAATTTTCAGACTAATTCAGACACTCGGGTCCTCCAAAAGTGTTTGGCAGCGCTGAAATCTTAGCCTTACCCTGGGCTCAAATGCTTCATCAGGCTGGGTGCCAGCCCTCTGGTACGGCTGGGGCAATGGAGCTCAAAACATGCTCAGCTGTAACAGCATGGTGAGAATGCAAAGCCTTTGCCTCAGCTAAGCCCTCACATGAGGATCTTGCAGGGCCAGGAGTAGATTTAAACTGTGTGGAGAGGGATGTCCCTGTGCTCATGAATTAGGAGAGTCACTTCATTCCTCCCTCCTGGCAGTCATGTCTGCAGTAAAATGATGCAGAGCTAAGGCAGCACAAAGATTTTGGAAAGGCAACACCAGCAATTAAAGGTGTGCTGAAGCCTTGCATCTCAACTCCTTGAGACCTTAAAGCCACCACTTTTTAGTGCCTGTGCTGCAAGCTGCCCAAAGCTGTGCCAATGCTCACAGCTTTGCCTCTCCCCATGGTGTCACCAAGGGCTCAGCATCACACTGACCACAGCTATGTGGTGTATGGTCAGCTCAGAAAGTGGGCAAAATGAGTTCATGTCTGCCCACAACATGTTATGTCAGCATGTTCTCAAGTCTGCTGCTCAGTCCAACATAATGTCCCACTTCCAGAAAGCTTACTATGAGGCTATGGGACACAGCCACCCCTCCTAGGCATGGCCACAGCCTGAGCTCCAGGCAACTTTACAGATTTCTGCACTGCAAAGTGGATTTCCATCATGTACAGCAAGGTACTTTTATGTATAATCTTTCAAATGTATTCCCCAGTACAACTTCTGGGACCCATGGCAGTTTAGACCCCACTGTACCTTAATGCTTGAGAAAATCCAACTGACCACTGTGATTATATCTGAACTACTGCTATGGGAATGTCTTTAGTACTTTGGCTGGAAATGCATTTTTTTTAGCCTCTAAAGAATTTACATTTCAGATACTTCATCACTGTAAAAAAGTTGAGGTACAAAAAATCCTGTTAAAGTAAAAGGTAAAAGCAATCTTTTTCCAGCTTTACATGTACAAACTAAAATAGTAAAAAAAAAAAGTCATTAAATGAACCTAACTGGTAGGATGCAAACCTTTCCTTCATCTCACATTAGAACATTTTGTCTTGCTGGTATTTTTTCTAGCCACTGGCCTCTTGGAAACGCAAACTGGGATCCCTCTGACCTTAGCTGGGACAAGGAGCACCCCTAGAAAAACAGACATTCACAGCAATATGTTGAAAAGAACTCTAGCTAGGTCCTAAACACAGGGATCAATCAATAAATAAGGATTTATGTTGTATAAATAAGGCATAATGGATTATAATTAATTTACACGGATTAAATAACTATTGAAAGAGAAATTAAATGGAAGGAATACAAATCTGTATCTTAGGTAATAACAACAGGTGTTCCATCTATTAAGGGAAAATCTTATTTAACTTACGTAAGTTGCAGAAACTTAATTATTTGAAAGAATCTCTGGGTATCCACGACAAATGATTTTGTCAATGTAAGACCTGTACGTTCTATTATTCTACTATGCATGAGTAAGTACAAAATCAGCTAAAATTCCATCATCTATTTCTTTGGTTTAATTTAACACCTAAAAAGTAAGACCTCCCAGGAATGATCTACTCAAAAAGGACAGAATTATCAGATTCATTCCAGTACATCTTTCTTATCCTTCCTAAAATCACCAGTAAGGCAATACAGAGAGCTAAACTTTCAGAGGAGACATCAGACTGCCACAAGCTCTATTCATGAGGACAAGTGACATTTGGGGATATTTTATCCAGCAAATGACTAAACCATTTCTGGTACAGCAATCCAAATATTTCAAGAATGATTGCCACCCTGACATCAGTACACAGGATGATATGGAAAGAGATGAAAGAAGACTTACTTTTGATTTGAAGCACTGCTATAGTTAGCCATTCTGCAGAAACGTTTTGACTATTTAAACATGGAGACTCTTTTTCCTTTAATCCTAGAAAGGTTGGCTCCTGTATTAGGACCTTACTGCTTTCTCTTTGTCTGCAGCAGAAGAGTTATGCAAATTATAGGCTCCTAAAAAACTTGCAACAACTGAGAATATTACCTGGCAAAAAGGAAAATTAGCATCTTTGGTTGCTCTCATGTAGGCCTCAGGAACTTTTGAACTTGAGGAAAGTGAGAACAAAGAATTAAAAAATGACGAGCTAATCTCTGAAAACACCTCAGGTTGCTTTTATGTGAGAGAATAAAATGCAGTGGTCTCATAATCCCATCGTGCTCTGTTGGCTTTTTTTTTCAGATGGTTCTTAAAGGTCTTTAGATCTTTCCCGGTGCAGAGAAAACCCTTCTGGAAGTATTTGCCAGTGTGAAGTGTTAGCAAAAGACCTTTTCCAACTCAGGAGCTCTGAGGCAGATCGAACAAATAGATGTTTCTAAAGCATCAGAAAACTGGTGGCAAAGATCAAGGAATTAAAGAAAAATAGTGCACAATCTCATTTGATAGGGACATCTAAAGAAGCATTTAGAATATATTACACCACGTCTTACATCAACAGGGGCAATGTACCTGGAGCCACCACGTAGGTGAGAAATAGAGTTCTTTAGGGCATTAAAAGAGAAAAATAGCTCTGTATTCCAGACTGCCACCTTTGAATCCCAAACTTGTAACGCTGGTAAAAAAAAATGAAAATCTGCATAGGCATGCTGCAACACTCTTCTTACTTGTTCCTTCTGTTTGTTCTCAGAGAGGGTAAATCTCTTCAAAGAAAACAAAAAGATAATAAACACCATCAAACTGGAATTTACTGGTCTTATGGCTTTAATTTTCTACAGTTTGCATGAGGTTTTGAGACCCATGACTGCTATTAAATATTAAAAAAATGACCTGAGAGAAGGTCTGCCCACCAATCTGCACAATAGAGTTATAGGACTAAGAATACATTATTATATTCCTCTTAATATTATCATGTTATTAAATTAAAGAATATGCTTTGAAATGATGCCAGGAAATTGCATTAGACCTCTCAAATGAATTAAATGTGTCAGACAGAGATGCCGTTCTTAAGTAGCTCTGTGTTGCCTCAAGATGAAAGCAGTGAAACCTTGGACCCTTTTGAGACTGCTTGCCTCCAGACTGGATGCTAAGGATTATGGGGGAAAAGTGCTGTGCTTATTCCCACTGGTCTACAAGTTGTTGGAAAAGGAGAATAACTTGTGATGTGGTTCAGCACCGCTGCTTCTGGGATGACTGCAGGTCGTTTGTAGGTCATGGACTTGCTGAGGTAGTTTCATGCTCATTAGAAGGCTAACCCAGAGATATTGCTGTTATAGGAATAGAACGAAACTCATTGGTGGAATTTATTAGAGGCAGTCACATAAAAGCAATACCAAGGGAAGCTACTGGATTCAGCAAGTTCAGATGTTAGTAAGATTAATATGCCTTACTAGAAATATAAAACCTAGGCATGATTGAGTGAATATCCATGTAAGGTGAAAGAAAAGTGATCACAGTGTGTGTGTGAATGGATCAGAAGTTGCACTGGGATATCCTGGATCAAGGCACACTTTCCATCTTCTTATTACTGGTCAGCAAGCTGGGGAAGCTGTTCTGCTCAAAGGCAGATGAAGGATGCAAGCGTGAGGTATTTCACATAACCATCTCTCACTGTGGCTGCTATAACAGAGCTTCGTGCACAGTCTGTACACTGTGATGTGTTCTAAGCATTTCTGTTAGCCTTGCCTAATACAGACCTCATCTATGCTGAGCAGTGAGGGTGCACATTCATGTTCCCTGCATGGAGACTTGTGCTCCACTGGTTCAGACCAGGGACTGAATCACGCTGTTGTGGCTTCCTTCGTATGGCACCCAACGTAAGATCAAACCTGCAGCAAACTAAATTAATATATAAATTCCTTAATCAATCCAGTTAGCAAATTAGATGACCAAGCAATTTCTTAGACTGAAATGTGCAGGCCAGCATGGGGTAGGTACAAGTTCACTGACACGTCCACAGTGTTCAGCATTTAACACCATGAAAACTGAAGCCATCCCATTTTGCATTGCTCTTTCCAAGTCTCATCAAACAAGCACAAAATCAAGTCATTTCTTATTCTTCTGCAGTGTAGCACAGATATTGTGACATCTGTCCTGAATGTAAAGTAGCAACATACATAATTCACTCATATCACATATTCCTAACTTGCACAGGGCTGATACCGTGAGAGCAAGAGCGATAATAATTTGTGAAGTAAACTGATAGGAACATTAACATGTGTGTAAAAAAAAAATCCTTAACAATAACACATTTATGAACAGATGAAAATAGGAGAAAAAAAAATGTTGAACTGCTTCTCCTCTTGTCTGAAATGTTGCTAACACAGAATCCCTGACTGGGGGAGCTGCTTGGGGACACGTCTCTCGGGAGGCACAAGGAATGCCACAGCCATAAGAAAGTAATGAATGTTTCCATGTCTCAGCTCAGCTATTTGCCCAGTAGTGTCTTCTGAGAAATGTTTACAGAAAGGGAAAATTAACTGACTGTGTACAGATAGGGAAAATAAATCGATTATTTACAGATTATACATGTAAGATTTGATCAAACCACAAATTGCTTTGCTCCTTGCAGTCTGATGCAGTGATTTCCCCCTGTTGGGCTGCATGCTGTGGGCTGGTAGCAGAGCAGGCAATAGCAGTGTGATTCCTATTACATACATTTTCCAGACATTCAGCAGTGCTAGGTCCTGAATATCTGCTCATACTTTCTAGGAAAACTAAGGACAACATGGGAGGTTGTAAGCAGCTAAAGCTGGCTTCAGTGTTCTACGCTGACAGAACTGCAACTAGAAGCTCCTTCCTTGAAGCCTACAAGAATGAAAAGCACAGCTGACACAGTTTTATGGAAGTTACCTTTGTGCGTGATCTACAGTATTATTTCTGAAGCTACACTGTGGAATGATCAACTTTTATAAGCATCTATGAGACTGAATTCTGTAAATCTACTGCACAAGTCAGGAGAAAACTTTAAATAGCTAAAACTGACTTTGGAATGATGGATTTTGCCACCAGCTTCAACCACCATCAGTGTACCGTCCATTTGGAATGTAAATAAAACTCATATCCTCAAGAGTCTATTTTACAGCGGATTTTTCATTTGCGTGATCATTAATTTTTAAGTGCTCATTAATGAAACACATCCTTGTTTAAGGCTAATAAATGGGTTTATAGCTGGGATGATGAGAATTCTGGAAGACAAAAAAATCAAGAAAGAAAGGAGAATAGGGAGCCTGACAAGTTAATGATGCATTAAAGTAAATCCTGGGTCAGTTTTAATCCTGCATAGCTCATTACTGCATAATAAATTTAATTGATAGCTATAAAAAAAAGGGGGGGTGGGAAGCTATAGAACTTTTGGTTAAATTCACTGGGTAGATATTTAAAATGTTTCCTAAAGGTTTGCAGTTGTTTGTTGCTCGTAAAAATATTTCCAGTTCTGAAAAGAATTCGGGTGTCCAACTGAAAGCAAAGTACCAGCTTTCAGACCAGTGTCTGTCCGGCTGTGTCACATACACAACCATCTACTCGTGTTCCACAACCCCAGAAAAGAGAGGGAGGAGCTGGAAATCAGAAATCCCGCTGTGCCACTAATTATGTTTAAATCAATAGTCTAATAAGATCTGATACACAAAATGCAATTGCATACTGGAAAAATAAATGGTGTTGACTGGGATAGAGAGAAGAGTACGGTATGTCTCTAGCTGAGGTTTTGGCCAAGGGTTATCCAAGTACTGTGTGACTGCACATGCAGTCCAGGCTGGGACTTGGACTTGGTCTTCCCATGGGAATCTCCATCAGAGAACATTTGTTTCCAACTACATGGATTGCTGAGTAACCACCAAAGAGTCTTTCTGTAAAATAAAGCAGCACAGCTGAGTTCTGCCCCTGGTGCAAGATGGGAATCCTGCACCAAGCCCGATGCCTCTGCTTAATGATGAACTGTGCTTTTACTGAGCTGTGTGAGTACAGTGAGTGAGTTCGTGCATGTCTAGCCCGGCAGGAACAGAGGTACAAAGGCACTGGAATCTCTCAACCTTGCATCTACTTTCAATTTATTCTATTTGTTCCAAAGCTGCAGGATTCAGATACGTCCTAAGCTGTCGCCAGCACTATGGGTGTGCTGCTGACACTATGAAGGTTTCCAAAGATATATTCCTGAATGTTGCTAGTTAAACAACAGAAATCCAGATTTTTTACAGCTGCAGATAGTCCTTATGGGTGTTTAGTCAACGTTATTAAAGCCATGCTTTGTTAAATTCCTTTTCTTTCCATGACCACATTAAATTATTTACATATTGACAAACTGAGATGCTTTCCCTTTGTTGCGCATACAAACCTTATCCAGCAACAGACTGTGCAATTAGAAACCAGCTCACCAACGTGAACTCGAGTACACGAGGTGCATACTTGCTCAGCATGTCAGTTCTGTAGCACAGACACCCAGGAGGACTGAGACAAGGGAGGGAGCAGTACTGAGGCCCTGTTGTTAAATATATGCTTGTCTTTTAAAATGCAGAGCTTGGCATGAATTGGGGGGCTATCTAGAAAAGCTCATTTTGAAAGAAGGGGTTGCTATATTATATAGCTAACAAGGAGCAAGGGAGATGATTTTAAGGATGTTTTTCCCAGGGAGTCTGATGTTTCTATGGGAAGGGACTGGTACAACAACAGTCTGTGGAAGGGTAGGATTGCAATAACTACAGCGAGGAATAGCAAGGCAAGAGTTTATATCATAGCAAAACAGAGAAAAAAGCTTTGGTCAAAAAAAGAGGGAGGAAAATCAGTGGTCAGATCCTACACCCACATAATTGCTTAGGAAATGATCGAGGCACTTGTGAAGGTGGGGGCTAGAACTGGCCCACAGCTTCATTCATCTGCTCCATGTCCTCATGATTATTTTTTCCTCTTTGTACACGTGTGTATTACTGTAAGGTCCGCCAAAAGCGGCTGAAAGGCTCATTCAGCCCTCAGCAAGGAAACCTTGGCTTAGGGCCACATGGCTGGCTCTGCAGGAAAGGAAAAGCATAAGCGCTCCTTGAAGGCTGCAGCAGGCCTGTACATCACTCAAATGAAAACTTCAGATACAAGTCCCTGAACCCAGGCTGGGAACACCCACTCCAAACTAGTTTTAATGCACCCAACTAGAAAGGAAGATTAGCAAAATTGTGATTTCACAGCTTGTGAAGAAGTCATATTAGACATAGAGTCAATTACGATTCAAGATGCGATAGGGTACTGGAACAACAATTCTCCCTCTTGTGCTGACCTCACCCCATGCGATGCATTCTCCTGGAGGTGGTGGGACATATCGAAGTAGAACATGGGGGGAGTTTAGTTCTTCCCCCTACTGTGCTGGCAGGAACCTTCCACCCAGCAGAAGTGCCCTGCGGTGATGGGATCAGCAACCAGACAGAATGAGATGGAATCTTCTCTGGGAAGATGTTTTTGGGGATTTGCTCAGACCTGTGTCTAACACCGCATCCTCAAGTGGTTATATTGAAATACAGTCCCAAGGAAAACGGAGCATACAGTTTTTCAGTCTATAAATAAAATTGCTCAGATTGACAGAATTCATTCTGAACCAAAAATGTTTTATATACTTCAAGTTCAAAATGATACTAAACAACGCTTTTTAATAACAATTTAATGATTGTAGTGCTTAAAAGTATTAGGTGCAACTTAATTTTTTTTACATTTTGATGAACAGAAGCTTTGTAGGAGACACAACACAGCACTTCAGTGTATTCTCATCCCATTTCTGCTCATAAACCAGTGGCAAAAGCTACTTTTAGCACAAGTATAAAAACAACAGATCATTTTTACGGAGAGAGATTTTGAAATATGCATCTCAGAATTATATATATACACACATCAGGGGCTGCTTTCCTGCTCAAATCCCAGCTGATCCAAGTGCACCATCACACAACACAGCCTTTGTTACCTTTTCAGCAGGAGCCATTTACATCTCGAGACACCTCACCAGGCAGCCTTCTCTTTGTTACTTTTTTTTCCTGCAGTTTCTTCTAAAGCACGACATAATTGGCAGCTCGTGTACGATGTCCCTATCCATACACACATACACTGTGTGTTAATTTGCAGTTGAATGTTCTGTTGGTATGGATTGCTCTGCCACCCTTATGATCCATCCACAGTGAGGGTTTTGAATTAAACTAAGCAACAAAATTCAGAATAAAGCTGGAAGTAACAGAGAGGTTGGATATTCGCCTCAGTGGTGGCAGAATTGACCAGTCTCGCTTTCCTTCTTCTGTAGGTCAGATCAGCTTTGGCTTATTTTTTTTTCCTTTTCAATAATTTGTCTTTGGTACAGACTGCGCTAAAATAAACCCCAAAACTGCAAGGATTCCTGTAATGTATTAATTCCAAAGCTGAAACGTGGGAGAAAGAAAATAAGCCAATGAGCAAACAACTTTTTCCTGTTGTTTCTTTTTTTTGTTGTTTTTGTTCTTGTACATAAAATACATTAACCTAACTGGTCTTAGTTAAATATAACCTACTGCAGTTCCAACAGACTGAATCATCCTGTTGATTTTTAACAATGAGCATTTTGCATGGTTTCTTCCCTCAGAACAGTGGCGCTGGTATTCAAAACTGAAGGTGCAGGAAGTACTAATTGCCATAAGACTCCCAGCAAACTCCTTTACAGTAATAACTCTATGCTCAAACATTCGCTATTGAAAAAATCCAATTACAAGGAAGGTACATTTGAAAAGAGGTGTAAACGCCTAAAAATAATGATAGGTTTAATTAGCTTCCATTAATTTCTCCTGAATATGACTAGCATGCAATCGTTTTAACCTTTTACACTCTTGCCAACAAGGAAAGCTTTTACTAGAACCCAAGCCCCTCCTTGAGCCAGATTATCTCTACAAAGGATGCTAAGCGGGAGGGGAGTCATGCAGCTCCCCCCTCCTGCTCCATCCTTGTTCCCGGGCACGGCTCAGCTACTCTGCTCCGCTCTCTTGGCCATGAAGCCCAAATGCATGGGGAGAACTGCTCTTGGTTTCTCTGCAGCACCCAGCGAGACGCTGCTCCTGGTTTCTCCCTTTGCCAGTCCTGCTTTGGGAACTCCCTGCACAGGTGGCATCCGGGGATGCCTTCCTCACTCTTCCTCAGCTGCCTCGAAGCACAAGTGGTTCATACAACACTAAAGGGATGTTTCATGTAGCATAATTTATTCAGTGTTGCTACCAAAGTTGGTTAGAGGTTTCTAACTCCTTTACTGTTCTTACGACGAAGATGTTAGAGACAATGAAATATTCAGATACAGTAAGGACTATCAAAGAACTTACACAAACACTAATATTGCTGTAACTAGAATTTACGTGTAGGAATCACACACTTGAAGAAAGCTAATAAAAAGGTCATCAGTGAAAAAAATTTTTTTCCCTTCAAAATGCAGTGTACACTGAAAGTAACCAAAAGATGCATTACTGCAGTACTTTGTGTGCATTCAGTGTTTGTGCTAGTGAGGAACTGGCAATGACTTCAGAGTGTAAGATTGCTGTTCACTATGCAGTCAAGCAAATTCAGATTTCCTCTCAACACAAACTTGTTTTAAACAAGGAGACGGTACATCTATTCCTAGATGTCATCAAGTGATGCAGAATGCAGGTGATAACCAAGATTGCGTTACAATTGCCCTTGCTGTGTAATAAAGTCAATTTCCATTTCGTTAAAAAAGAAAAAAATTAGCCGGCTATTTAGTTCTTTGTTGAAAACATGCCTCATTGCTTTCCTTCTTCACTGTAGTATACTAAACACAAGGGAAATGTGAGCAGGACTGCAGACAGCCCAGTACATCAGGGAGATGGTCTGTTACATGGACCAAAGTGTTTATGTGTGGAAATACGAAGCTGCTTCCTCATTTCTCTACCCAAAGTCTGTTACGGTGAAAACACAATGTAAAAAAGAGTGTTGACAGTGCCCTGAGACATGCTTTGCAATGACTTCAAGTTTACGATTTGAGTAGTGTATCCAAAAAGCGTTCCCAAAAGAGCTGCCTGATCTTGCTGGGAGATAGCTCACGGCTTCAATCCTCCCAAACTCAGCAACTCTGGTGTTGTGCTGCTGCAGTATTGATTGGGTTTTTGTTCAAAAAAAGCAACTTCTGGCATCAGAGGCTTAATAACCCACCGGCTCCACCAGTACTCATGCTGGCCATTTGCTGCTGCCCCTCTGTGCCCATGTGCTGCATTTGCCTTAGCCCTGCGCTGACTGTAGGTCAAGTGTCCTACAGCACTGACCGTCTCCAAGGAGGTACAAAAGGATGCAGAGTGTTCTTCTATGAAATATTCAGCCTGTCATAGCCCTGGAGCAGGCAGCTCCACCTTGGAACACAAGATTCACTCTTTATGTCCTTTGACTTCAGTGAAATAAGAAGGCTCACTGTATAAAAAGTGTTAAACGTGCTCTTCTTTCCAGCTACATTCATATGGAAGATGAAAAGGAGGACTGTCAGCAATTAAATAACTGCCCATCTTACGAGCCTACAGCCCCTTTTTAAACCAAAATTTAGTCATTATCGAGAATCAGCTTTCGGGCATTCAACTGAGAAGTTTATAAAATGCCTAAAAAGCCAATTTTTAGTTTGTGCTAAATCTGTTAGGCAAATTTAATAAGAAACATTTTGAGCAGTCATGTACTCCTGGGTCCCAGATGATTTTCTTATGGGACTAATGCATAAAAAAGATTGCCTCTTAAAATCCTTCTTGGGCATGTCATTCTTGCTAGGATTTAGGCCATGTGGACTGTGACTATTTTCACTGTATTACTGTTCTTATATTACAAAAATGCAATATTATAGTCACTGCAAGTCATCGTATATGACATGAGGAAGAATATCTCCAAATTGATGGTTATTGCATTATCATAAACAATATCAGGAGGGAAGTGTAAGGCCAGTAGATGCAGAATGACTCTTCATTTTAATGGCTGGCTATGAAAACCTGGAGCCAGAACACTTCAGTGAGATCAAACAAGCACACAGTTTGTTGTAGAGAGAGGCTTGCGCGTCCTGCTCTGGTCTCACCCTCTCTGAACACTGCTGCTCAAATTCAGGACCACTTCAATTCCTTACAGAGTGGGTTTTTTTTGTATTTAGCTACTCTTGCTGTCAATATATTGTAATATGTGTAGTTTGCATGTCCATGGTCCAAACAAGCTAACTATGTAGTGTTGTGTTGCTGGGGATGTTGCTGTGAAATTTAAAAAATTGTTTTTATTAAAACATCCACTCAATGAAATATAACACGGGTGAAAATTATTCTGAAATATGGCAATACAGGCAGTAACCAAAGGGATAAATAATGTCTGTTTCCTAGAAACTGGATAACCCTGGCTTCACTGGAATAGCAGTATAAACACTCTAAACTGGAAATTAATGAGAGGATATGAGTCCAGACCAATCCACATGACAACAATCAAAAGTAACAAGGCTCACAGGAGCACCGAGAAGGGCAGCAGGCTCTGGAAGAGCACTCAGTTGTGATGCCAAAGCCCTGAAAGCCCAATGGATGCCGGCGTGGATATGCGGAGAGAAGAAATAGGAAAATCCTCAGAGTAAATTGTGATACACAGCGAGCATTTTCAAATACTTTCCATGCGAGGAGCATTAACTGAAAATATTCTACATACTCAGAGAAGTGAACAGGTCTGGAAATTTTCCAGAATCCCTAACCAAAGAGTGCCCATAAACGCAGAGGTCTTTGGAGACCCTGGATGTGGCTGCTGTTCTGCTGACTGTGCCCTTCCTGAGTACCTCATGTTGAAAAGCTCAGGCTGTAATTATCCCCCCATCCTCTTTCCTCCAAATAGTGTAAATTCCGGCTGCGTGGCTGGGAAGCAATATTACTTAACGTTTTTATATGGCATTTGACATCTCGCGGGCACTGAGACGACATTGATTCAGGCTGTCAGGAGTGCATTGAAGTAGGTGGGTAATTATCACTCTCAGCTCCTTGCAAAACACTGGAGGACTGAGTAGACTTCTCCTCGGAGAGTATCCAAGGCTGTGGGAAACCACCTGTGCTCATCCGCTCAAAGCCCTCGGGCCGATGGGAGACAGTGAGAGGGAACATTTGCAACTGGAATATTTCTCTAGATGCACCAGTTTAGGGATAACTCTTCAAACTTGTTTCCTTTTTTTTTTCCTCTCGTTTATGACTCACGCAAAGCTAATTGCATGGTGATATTCTGTTTTTATATACTTACAGGGCTGTTTAGCGTGTCTTTTTAAGAAAATCATAAATGTGTGTTGAACCTGGAAAACCCTGCATGCTATAAAGTTCGCGAAAGTGTTCCTTTATGCGAGTGGGGTCTGCCCATAACTTGACGAATGCATTGCCAGATTGAAAAGGAAAAAATCTTTAGTAGGGCAAAAACTGATGGTTCATATGATTCAAATTAAATTCAGATAATAACCATACTTGGCTCGGTGGTGTTTGGAAAGGGAGTCTGAAATTCTCCTCAGAGACATTTCTTAGCTTAACTTTAAACAAGAGCCCTGACTGACTGCTCCTTTCAAAGAGAAAGAAAAAGAGCTCAACATATTTAAATTCTTTACTGGAGCCTCTTGCCCCTTTCAAAATCTATTTCCTTTTAAAATTATATTTAGAGATAAAAGAGGGGATGAGAGCAAAGGGGTGTACATCTGCACAAACAGAATCATCTATGTACCATGCACTCTATAAATATACACATTTAAAATAAAGTCATATTAGTCCATGTGTGTCTGTGGACAAGACAGTCCGTTTTGTCTGTATTTACCCAACCATTTGAGCAGGCATACCCACAGGCATTGTGTTATTACCACTGAGCTGCTTGCACAAGTAATAAAAATCTTTTGAAAACCATAACAAAACACTACAAACCTGATTTAGTTTAGAACTAGATAATCCTTAAGGTCCCTTCCAACCTAAGCCATCCTATGACTGTAAGCAATACCACTTGCTAGTGAATTCACGTGAGCGTATTTCACTGCATGGGTAGCAATACTAACTGCTTTCTGTGATTAAGACTGTTACAGGTCTGGCAGCTGAGAAAAGCACAGTGGGAAGGAAAAGCCAAACCAATGTGCTGCTATAAACACGCTCCCACTATTCCAGCATAACTTGGAGCAGCCTCCAGGAAGCTGTAATTTATGTTGGCAATGACAATTTCAATAAGATCACAGACATGCTATGTGCTTGATCAGCCCCTTCCATCGCTGATATTCCCTCATTCCTCAATCTTCCCCACAAGGAGCTGGCCTATCCAAGGATTTTTAGGCCAGGAAAACCTCCAGCCACCCTGACATCCCCAAAGCTGATTTCTGATAGAAGCACACTGCTAAGCTTTGCTTCCAGCATAAAAATGCACCACTGGCACCAAACTGCTCTCAGAACACGGTGCCCATTGCTGTGACAAAGGGATTAATAACAGTGAGAAAATAAACCACCAACAATGGAGGACATTGTTTGTCCACAATCATACTGTTTTCCTGCTTTACATGCATGGAAACGCATGGTTTCCCTTACTACACTTCACCGGGCCCTGCCAAAACATTTTACAAGAAAGTAAATGAAAACAAACCATGAATAAGAAAATAATTCCTTTAAAAACAAAGGCAATTGTGTTTAGAATTTATGTGTGTGTCTGTGTATGTGTGTGTTTCTCCTACAATACATCCACTGTTAAGTTCCTACTTTGTAAATCAAGTGTTTGGAAGGCTTAGCTATGAACACATAAGCATTGCATCAAATTTATGCTTATTTTGACTCATTTCATCTTTACTAAATAACCCTTCCTTAGCTCCAAAGGGCACAGATATGTTTCAGCAGCTGTCCTTGCTTTCTCTGTACCATAAGTTTAATGGATGAATGTGCACAGAAATGCCCAGTCGTCAACAAACTAAGCACTGACTTCCAGATTATGGAAAGGTACTTAATAATGAAGTTCTGCCCTTCATATCTGGATTCCACACCCCTAAGCAATGTGTTTCCTTTCCATAGGATGCTTTCTGATGGGTTACTAACCATTTTCTGGCGTTACCTGTTAGATCACCTGTTAAAAAGAAACCAGTTCCATATTGGTCCTGTCAGGAAGCAGGGTCTGTTCTCCTTATACAACAAATTGGTTTGAGTTTACTTCTCATATTCTTTCCTAAAATACCATTTTATCAGTGATTCATCTTGCAATATTCAGCCTAAGGTTGGAGGAAGGAAGGAAGAAATAAAGGACACGTGCCAATTTGATGGAGGTAATAAGGGACACATGCAAGCAAAATGTGCTGGAGCTCTGCTGAAACTGAATTTGCTGTGAATGTGGGGCTGGTTCTTCCTGCAGATGCATCTGGAACCAGCGGGACCTGTGTGTGTGTACTCAAGGGCTGACAGCTCACAGGGGCTGGAAACCACCGAAGGGAGCAATGAGCCTCAAGGCTTTGGGAATTTATAGAGCTCAGATCCAAATGTGGGGAATTGCCCAGGTCCCAGATTTACCTCTTCAGTGGTACCAGTTAATTGTCCCATATTCAGATGCACCAATTATCAGCTACAACTGATGGTCCTGCCTATTTGTGAAGTGGGATGAGCACACTACAAGACAGATAAAAATTAGCAAAGCAGCCCTTAGGGGCAGTGTGGGGAGGCTCTGTGACAGGGCAGAGAATCACAGCTTTCTCCAGCTGGAGCTGAATGAAATGTCTGAGTAAATTGTTTATGTCTGCATTTTAAAGTCAAAACCACCTCACAGGGACCTGCAGCCCTCAGAAATAATAAAACCAGCAGCATGCTGTGATATGGTGGAAAGGGAGGAGGAAGCAGCAGAGATCTGTGCAGCAGCCGTGGACTGAGAAAGCTGCGTTTAGAAAAGAGGAAAGGAATGCAGATAAGCTGGGTAGAAATAGGACTGAGGGAACGTGGAGAAAAGGGAGATTATTTGAAAGAAAACTCAATTTGTAAAATAGAAACCTGAAATGCGGCCACAGATGGGATAAAAGGAAGCTAAGGTTTTGGCAGATTTAAGAAGGGGCAGCAACTGGATAGGGCAGAGTGGATAAAGCCAGCCCCATGTGCTCTGATACTGCCTCGGTGTCAAGAATCCACTTATGATTGACCTCCATTTTTCATGTATAAATCTTTCCACGTGCATTTTCCATGAAATCCTACATCGATGGAATACAGCCCTACTTCTCCTAAAAACAAGACCTTTGCCTCAGGTATTACATACGGGGTCTGATTTAGTTACAAGTTCCTTGACACGCCATTTGTTTCCAGTTTTATCTATCGCTGTGAAGACTCTATGAAGATTCCACGTTGGATATTAAAAAGAATTTCTTCTCAGAAAGAGTGGTGATGCAGTGGCACACCTCCAGGGATGGAGGTGTTCTAGAACTGTGGGGATGTGGCGCTGAGGGATGTAGGCAGTGGGCGTGGTGGGGGTGGGCTGGGGTTGGGCTTGGGGATCTTAGAGATCTTTTCCAATCACAGTGATTCGATGCTTCTCTGAAAAGTAGAGTGCTAGCATTTTACTAAAATTACTCATATCCTTACTTTTGCCTTTTGTCTACTGAGTTTTCTCTGCCTATTACTAAAAGTATTCTCTGTGGAGTGAAGCCTGTATTTATAAGCTTTAATAGAGCAAGTAGCTGCTTAATTTTATTTCCAATAGGATTTAAACATGTTGGGCATTGGGCACGTTTGTTTTGCTCAGCAGGAATGATTCAAGCACCTGCTTCAATCTGTTCTGCTGGATTGCTGCTCCTAATTGTGGAAGGGCACGGGTGAAAGGGCACTGCATTGGCTCCTGGTCATTCTTTTGTTGCTCTCCAGAAAACATTATTCTTGGGAAATATCCCAGACCCATTACAATGGCTGGGCCCATGTTATTATTCCAGAAGAAATGAAAATACAGCAGAATACAGATAATGAAATTCAAAATGAAGAGAAGGTGTCTCAAGTTGTGCTCACACAAAGGGAAAAAATAAAACACAGCAAACCCAAGGAAAAGCAAACGCACACGGATTGCACACATCTGAAATTTACCATAATCTGCAAATGGGATTCTGCATTTCTCATCTTTGCTAAGAAAGCTTTGCAAGGTGTTTCAGGACTCCAGTGAGAAATGTTAATAACATTTGTATTGGTGAGAAAACAACAGTCTGCTTCCTCGTGAGCAACAAAGCCAAAACAAGTTATGAACTTTGCTGTGGAGAAGGCTTGCCTAAGACAAACAAGAATTGTGCCCCGTGATGCAGCAGCTGTAGTAGAGGTTGAGACTGCTGAGCAAACAGCTCTCTCTAGGTCTGGTGACACCAAGGCATTGCTGGCAGATTGTGTGCTAAACAGAGGAAACACAGTGAACTTGAACATGTGTAGAGTCCAAGCAAATTATTTCTATTTTCCTTGTAGCCACCTGTACTTTTTTTTTATTTCAAATGCTGTTATGCCTTGTGCAACTTAAATATTAAATGAAATACATAGCGCTTCCCATTTTCAGTGACTTGCTCTTGTGTGTGGGTGAGGACCCTGTGCAGGAGCAGAGGGGGCTGTAAGTTACCTGCCCTCCTGCTCTGGGGCAGCTGGAAGCCTCCTGACCTCCTTGGAGAAACTCAGAACAGACTCACAGCCAAGTGGAGTCCTTCTCCTCGCCTCCCAGAATCCCCCAAAAGAATGTAATAGCTCTCAAACATCCTCATGGCTCCCTTTCCCCTAACCTAATGCAGGTTAGAAACGTCTCACAGAGAGGTCTGCATAAGCCAGGGTTGGCTCCTGTGCTGTGTCTCCATGTGTTACTTTGGGTTTCAAGAGGAGCTTTGGGAGATTTTAATAACACACACAAAAAAAGGGCCCACTACACTGTGTAAGTAATTACGTGGTTCTGTGTTTGAGGTCTTCAACACCTTTCTCACCTTATGGTTCATTATGATGTACTGTGTTTCCACTTGTACATTGAAGGCATATAGGATGGGGTTCCCTGGCCTTCTACCCTCCAGCAGCAATGCTGAGCAGAGGTGTCATGGAGGTCTGGAAAGGCCCCAGAAGAGCCCTTTTTCAGATGAATGAGATGTTTGCTTGCAGCACTTAGCAGCCTCTGCAGCCATCCTAGAACTGATGCTTTGCTGGCATTAGAAGCAGCATAAATCCTAACAGTCTGGAATTCTCATTTGTACTCTGTAACTTCTAATATTCAGAATCATAACATCCACACAACTTTCCATCTCACTCCTTATCTAATATCTTTTAAACCTTGTAAACAATTTTGACCAAATCTGGCAAAGGGGCAATGTGGAGCAAACCAGAGATACATAAAAGCCTTTCACACTGCTGCGTGCTGAGCACCGCCGTGCTGTTCCTTTAGGGATAGCGTGTATAGCAGACTACATGGGTTCACACACATGTAGCAAGGGTTTCTCTCTCTAAGAGTGAATATCTCATCTCTGAAAGCCTGCTCCATTGCTCAGGACACACACAGACTTGGACACCTCTGGTTCCTGTCCATTTTCACCAGGAGCCACTTGGTGGTTTGGTATAGTTTGCTTTGGTTTGGCTTAGTTAGGAGTTGCAGTCATTCACAAAAGACAAGGAGAGTCCATACCCATTTGCAGATATACTCCAGTGATGTTGATCTGTCTGTTAGCTATCCAACAGACTATACCTGCATTAGACAAATTTACAGAACATCTCCCAGTTTATTTTGACAGCTTCTGCAACACGCATGATGAGACATCAGCCCAGAGCAAATGATAAAAAGTGAAAGCACATTTTGTTCGTAACAGATGATGCTTCCACTAGAAAGAATTTTCCTGCCCGTTTTAACACAATCCTCACTTCCAAGAATAACATGCCGCAAGTTTCCACTGAAAAGTTAATTTTACAGAGTTAAAAAGGCAAATGTATCACCTATTATTTTCTCTTCTTTGTATATTTTTACATCTCTCGTAAATTCATATAACAATGCTTTGTGTATGAAATTTATCGTAAGGCCCTGTTTAAAGATTTTTCCAACCATTTGCAAAATTTATCTCTTAAAAATATTACAAGGGACAGGAGCACACTGCTGCATCACCTGTTTTATTTTCTCCGGTGATGATCTGTCATTTTGAAACGTCCAGCTTTTTGTTCAACAGTTATTGAAAGCTTACACAACTTGTCTAGTAATCCTCTGAGTTCTTCTTTGCTCAACAAATGAGACTTATTACACGTTACTTCTGTTATTTCATATTGCTCCCTAGAAGTTGAAATGACAAAAATGCAATTTTTTTGGATATTTGAAAAGATAGAGAAAATACTGAGAAATGGTGTTTTTTCAATGGCAAGGTTCACTGTATCTTTCAATAAATCCTTATAACAATCAATTTAAAGTATTTTAATTTATATAGGTCCCAATTTACCATTTTGATAAATGTATTATTACTGCTACAGACTATATCAAAAGAGATTTGGCAGTTCCTTACTACTTAAAATTAGTGTATTTTCCCTGGAATGGGATTTTTTTCCTTCCTACATATAATCACCCATACACATACAGAAGGTTCCCTTGTTTCAATAACGTGCATGACTTCCAGTAGTACTGATGGTGCGTGTGTGTGCATAATGAGGGGGAAAAGGCAGATTATGGCAGGCTTTAAAGGTTTTATTGTCTTTGACATACATACGCTGCTCCTATTGAGGTAGCTAATGGAAGGTATGCAGGAATATCTACAGTAGAGCAGACCCTGCAGCTGTTAACCTGAAATTATTCTCATTTATCATTTGAAGAAAGGGAAAAGAGACCTATTTAAATTTCTTGTGGTAGATGTTTTTACTGTGTAAGCAATCTCTGCCTATTTCCGCCCGCCACTGTTCTCACTGAGGAACATTTTGACACCATCCCAGTCCATGGGTGGGCAATGGAATATCCATCTGATCTGGTTTGGAGAATAAACCATAAGCAAGTGCTAACTAGCAAGCTGTAATGAACCACAATAATTTGGCTGAAAAAAGCCAGCAGGGGCTGGTCATACAGCCACAGCACATGGGTCTCACTGTTCCCACTCCATGTTTGGTTTTATGCCACTTGTTCTTATGTTCTTTTCCTTCATTCCATCCATCCAACAAAATGATGTATAAAGTCAACATGCCACACTGCATCCTGACAGGGCGAATGTGTGAAATTCCCAAGCTCTGTGTAAAGTTGCTGGTGTTGACAACCCTGCCCCATCCACACAACTGCAGTTTGAAGCAACTGCTGGCTGGGACTTGAGCATGGTGATAAAATTGGGTAGTCAGCAGAATGCCTTTCCTTACTCTGCTTTAGATGGTGGCACAGTGTTTGAGCCTCAAAATGAAGTCACAAGAAATTGTATATTTTAGTGGGGAAATACTGGTGGTAGGAGGACGGTTGGACTGGATGATCTTGGAGGTCTTTTCCAACCTTGGTGATTCAATGATTGTATTTTTTCAGTGTATCTGTTTCAGAATGCCCCTCTCATTAAAGACTTTTCACCACTGTCTTAAGTGAAAATTGGAGTTTGACTCAATAGATTAATTTTTAAAAAATAAACTCATATTTCCTAGAGCTAATAGAATGAAACTTGTTGAATACATTCCTTTACTGGAGTGAGAGTAGGCAGATCTGTGAAAATTATGTTCTGCATTGCATTTAGCCTAACAAACTAAATGATGATCAAGGTAAGATTATGGATAGCTGGCTCATTTTCTTTAGCTCAGATATATCTCACTTCAAGTTCTAAAGAATGTTAAAAACACATTAAGCAGAAAATTACTAAGGTGGCTAATTAAGTTTTATCGAAGAACACATCTGCAAGTATACACGCACTGGCAGCTCTTCCATCATAAATTGGTCTTATTACAAAAAAGTAGAAACCAGTCCTTGAGGGGAAAATCAGACAGTGAGTTAGAGAAGAAAATATTTATACATTATTAAAGGAATGATTTTTCAAATACTGACATTAATTTAACGAAGATGGAAATCATGCCTATATTCACCCATCTGTTTGATGAAGATTTTGCTGAATATTTCAGGAAGGTGAAATTGGGTTCTTTCAACACCATTAGAGAGCCTTAGTCAAAAGTGGGTGCCACAGAAAATTATTTTTGTAGATTGCTACCCCCAATTTTCCCCTTAGATTCAAATAAAAAAGCATGAAATAAATGCAACTTTCAGTTCCTCTTGTGAAATGCCTCTATCAAAAGGAGGTTCATTAATCCTTTGAGCTGTAGACTGGAATCCAGGTCCCTCTCTTCCCCTGCGTTTCTGAATGACCAATAAGAAACCATTGGAGCTCTCCTATCCGTACCAAAAAGCTGGAGTATCTGGATACTGGCAGAAGCACTACACTCCGGCAAGAGTTGTGTGGTACTCATCATAAAAGATGTGGAGGCCTCTGGCATCCCACCACCAGCACTGCAATGCAGCCAGGACATTCCCCTTCCAGGTATGCCCTCAGTGCGTGTGTCTCCTGCAGGCAATGCTAATCTGCCTTGCTCCCAACATGGGAACCTTACCTTTCACACAGGAGTGAGGGCTGCTTGGATTAGTTGGCACTTTTATATAAGCCACTGCTCCAAACGATATGGCCAGGATTTGCAAACCTTTCAAAGCACATTTAAAAGGGGAATTATCTGCATTTAGCTAGCTGGAAAGTACCAGTCATTGGAATTCCTCCAAGAATTCTTTTTACAAAGTAAAATATTTGGAAAGTACATTTGCAATCAATTTAAGGGAAAGGCACATTTTATATTAAAACCCTCATACTCTGGTTAAAGCACTCACTCTGACTATTATTTTCTAAAATGGAGTGTTACAAGATCCAAGCACAATATACTGGCTCGCAGAACAGAGTTAATAAACAGGATAAAGTTTCTCCAATGCAAGTTGAGATTCTGCTTCTCTTTGATTCTTCCCCTTTTCATCCTGACCCATGCCAGTGCAATAGAAAAAGAGCACGCATCGCAGTAAATGCTGAAGATGAAAGTTAGGCCACTGTTATGAAAAACAGAAACTTAGACTGAGCTTCTCAAAAGTGGGTCTAGATTCCTTAAAAAAATTTAAAAAAATTTAAAAAGGGGGAGATGATCTCCAAAGCTGCTTATCAGACTGGCCCTGGAGAACTCTGACACATGGCCGCTCAGACATCTCTGATATTTTGGGTATTTAATGCCTACCAAAATCTCACAAGTCGTTCTGGAGGACATATCCCATGGAAACTCCTCCACCAAATCACATAGGTGTGCTGAGGAAGTACCACTCCTTAGACTTCTTGGCATGATTCAGTGGATTAGCACTGGCTAATGGCAATGCCCAATGCACACATCTCAACCAGTGATGCTTCTTGCGCAGGGCTGTCGCTTTCAAATGAGGCCATAACTTTAAGACAGAAGGCAGAAACTGTTACTGCTGTAGTTATAAATCCAATAAAGTTTTAAATATTTTTAAAAGCAATTAAATGAATCAGATGTTTATTTTAAACTTTTTTGTTTTACATGTGCTGTATTGGATCTATCTGAAAAGTAAGAGAAGAAAATAAACCATGCCAGGCTTTGGCAGTGCTAAGCCCAGTGTTTTATGGCTTTTGGAGTTAAATGTGTTCCGTTAAATGTGCTAAGTGAAGGGAAGATATAGCATTGTTATTGTAGAGGGTATTTTGATTATTTTAAATGGCAAAGGCTAGACAGAAATAATAAGACCTCCTTATGTTACATCTCACTTGAATCTCATAGGGTCTTAATGCACTTTAAAGACTGCGCTTATGAGGATGACTTCACCCAGCACTGATATGTGCTGATCCCACAGGTGCCAACACAGCCACTATGGGCTGCGGCCCACTGTTTGCAAAGCCTGGAATAAGAAATGATGCATCCAGCTGAAAACGCGGTGGGAATTTAGGTAAAGGCACCAGGGGAATCCAGCCAGAACACATGGAAAAAAACATCTAAGCTCTTTCATAATGTGCTTGTGGGGTCTTTTAATGACCATGAGTAGTTTCATCAGAACAGTAGTTTATATTTGAGCACAGCCAAGAACACAGCTCAATCCAGCTATTGGCCAAGTCATGACTCAACAAACTGGTCTGCTGATGGCACAGCAACTGGCAAAAATCACTGTGCCACAACTTTCCCATTCAAAACCATGCAAAATGGTGTGAATTCACAGATGACATGCAAAGGGAGTGCAAAACACATTGGGTTTCCTTGTTCCCTTCCCAATGCACGAACGCATTCTACCAGCCTTCTCTGAAAAGGAATATGTGCAATCAGTGCTGGCAAGACTTAGAAGATGTAGTAGATACTTGTCCTGCCTTTTTCAGTGTGTCTTGCTCGGTTCCTTCTAAAAACATCCAACAGGAAAGCTTTTATCATGAGAACTGCTGCTCATGGGGGTGGTTCCATTTAGAGATAAGGAACAGGAAGAAACTGACTAGGTAGTAAGTAAAAATTAGGTTAATTCATAATTTCTATAGAGCTAAACAATCTAATTTGACCGCAGGTTTCCAACAAAGATAAATAGAGGATTTGAAGAGCAAGAAATCTTAATAGACCCCACAGGAGGACACACAGGGAGGACTGTCATTATTTTGAGGAATGTTGAGTCATGACACCTGAGAGATCTCAGTTAATCTCAAATCGTAAAATCATTAAGGTTGGAAGAGACCACTAAGATCACCAAGTCCAACCCCAACCCATTGCCCACATCCCTCAGTGCCACATCTCCACAGTTCTGGAACACCTCCAGGGATGGTGACTCCACCACTTCCCTGGGCAGTCGGTTCCAATGCATTATCACTCTTTCGGAGGAGAAATTTTTCCCAATATCCAACCTGTCCCACCTCAACACTGAGACCCAGATGAGCACATTTCCAACGTTCCTGCACCAAGCAGGATCACAGGGTGCTGCCTCCCAGCCTGACCTGCATGCAGGGTTCTGCTGCCCCTAGGCCAGCTACAGAAGCCCCAGCAAGCAGCACTGAGCAACTCCACTAGCCGAAGGCAAGCAGAAGTCAACTTTCAGTGCACGTAATGTGACCCAGAGCCCACCTTGTCTAAGCAAGGATCAAGCCTGAGACACAGCCTCAAAGAAACCAGCTGGCCTGCAGCCGGGAGAGATGAAAGTGCCTGCCAGGAGCACAGCAAACCTTGTGCTCCCCAAACCTCCACCATGTTCCCCAGCTCGCATTCCTGTAATGAGATTAAACACGGTGATGCATTTCAAACAATTGCAGATTAGACCACGATAAAATGTACGTGAACTCTGCACCATTAGTGTTACCAGGCATAGGGGCAGATATTGAGAAGGCATGTGATGCAGCCTGATGCTGTGGAGAACCTGAGAGTAAACTGAAAAATCTAGATGCGATACATGACATCAGGAAATTTGTAGAAGTATTTGTGATCCCCTTAATTATTAAAACAAATGGATTTGTGCTAAGGATCAGCCAGAATAATTTTGCCCCTAAAACTAGAGATGGGTAAGAGGCTTCATGGCTCAAGGAAGTGGAGAAATGAACATCTGAGCTCAAGCTTGGTCTTCCACACTTTACGTCTGTGTGGTGTTGTCTCATTCATAAGGTTTCTTGCACCCCAGCAATGATATGTGAAATTCCAGAAGCTGCTGTAGTCAGCGGCTTCTGGCATAATAAATGCATTCTTGGTATGTATATATTCCCACTTGTCTGCCTCTGAAACTACATGTCGATACACAAGATTTCCATCGATGAAGAAATTGTTGAGGAACCCTTCTTTCTGGCACTAACAACATTTGTCTGGGAGAACATACAGAAAAGTATACTTTGCCTTCAAAATGGCACAACCTTCAAGACATCAAAACCTCACATCCCCTAGAATACTAACAAGACCCAAAGACACACAAGCTGCAGGACACACTTAGCATGCACAGGAGAGCAAGAAGCTTGTGATACACATGAAAACACCCCCCAGCCTGTGCCCAGGGCCTGGCAGCCAGCACTGAACCCACGCTAAGCCTGAGCTGGTTCAGGGGTCACTGTAATGCCTCACGCAGCCACGTAAATGGCCCAAATGGGACAGAACTTTGGATTCAGTTTAAAAAGTCTGTGGTGCTCCAAGAAAAGCAACTGATGCTTTGCCAACCACATCTTAAATTGAACTAACAATTACTAAAAACTATTTTATTCCCCTTAACCAAAGAACTGCTGCATTAATTGAGCTTCAGACATGCTAACAGCACAGCAGGTAAGAACAACAGCTACGAAATAGCTAAACCATCAGCTTAAAAAATGGTGGAGTTTTCCTTTTTATGAAAGCAGAACATTCAAGAGGGTCTCGATGTTTTAAGGAAAGTTTCAAATATACTTCATCTTCCTTTTACAAACATCCCAGTCGTCAGAATTGTATGACTGTTTACTTTTTACTGCTGTTCCTCTTTTCTTTTTTTTTTTTTGTCAAACTGTCAAAACAATTACTTCATTGGAAGCCACGTCTTGGTATGCAGACATTAGAATGAAGAGTGATTCTGCTCTGCGGACAACAAAGCAGCTGTTCAGGCTGCCCCAGAGAGCAGCGTGCTCCAAGATGATATGAGAGATAAGGCATCGCACTGACTTCTTCCTGTTACAGCACAGGTTGATGCTTGTGAAGGGATGAACCTGCGTCTTTGAGCTAGACACAACAGAAGGAAGGCAGTAACTTCTGGGGATAGCAGTGAACTGGGAAAAGTACACTTTGCGAAGTTTTGGTTTCCTCCCAGTGGTGCCCTTGAAGCAGAGAAAAGTGAATTTTAACACCTGTGACAGAGAACATGACTTTTTATAAGAGGCACAGGCTGGGAGATGGCAAACACTGGAGTCATGTCCTGACTTAATTGATAGATCTCTGACAGCTGCACAAGGCTTCTCCTAAATTCTGTTCCGATCTCTACTCAAACAGACATATACAACATTGCATGCGTGTAAATCTGTTACACAGTGCGCTGGAATGGAGAAGTGCTGATCTCTCCTTGAGTGTGATCTCTAATAGCACAACTACAGCAGTGACTGTGCAAGAGCTTCTTCCCCATCTCACTCCCCTGCTGGGCTTGATTTGTGCTATCTCCTCTCATACTGCTGGGGAAGACATAGCAGAAGGAGGACGAAGCTCTGCTGGTGCCTTTCCTTGTACTTGGTTTCCTGGCCACACCTGTTTGAATGCTTTCCTTTCTGTGAAGCTGTTCAAAAAAGATACATCCAATTAGCTATATCCTGGTGTACAAGAGCATACAAGCCCATGCTGAGACACGAGCTACATGTCTAAAGTCTTCATATGAGCTGGAACTGCAGCTGGATATCACCAAATACTTGTATTGAAAACATATTTTTAAAGTCTTCTTTAAGTGGACTTCAGAATTCACCTCAAGGGAAATGGCTCTTCCACTTACAGGTCACATCCTGACTCAGAACCATTTGCCTCTTGGCACAAATGTCATCATGCATATGCTTTGAGGAAATGCAGCCATGGAGATGAAAACTTGAATGGTACGACTCAGCAACATCAAAGCGGGGCAATGAAAGAAGAGCTTGCAAGCTATTAGTAATGGACTGGAAATTATTTGGAAACAATGTTTGATTAAGCAGAACATTTTTAGATGCATTTTAAATGATTGAATCGTAGGTAGCTCAAGAGTGCCCACAAAGGGCAACAAAAATGTTCCCACTGACCTCTAAGAAGTAGGATCAGGAAGCAAATATGCCAGCACTCCCAAAGAGGTGCATACTCAAAATTTTGTTGACACATTTTTGAACTTCTCAATCACAGCTGTTCGTAGTCCTTATTCAGTACAAACGTGTCATCTTCAGAAGTGCCAAGCACTAAGGAAGTGAGCTGAGCTCTCACAGGATCTACTGATGATCATTCTTGGCACTATAGCTTGAAAATGTTTGTTTTATTCATTTAAATACACGCAGAGATAGCCTTTATCGTAGTAAATATCTGCTTCTTCATGAACAAATGCAGCTGAATTAGACTACATGGAGTACAATAGACTACATTAAACTACAAAAAGAGATCACATAGCAGAAAGGTGAGCAGTCATTTTCTCCAGTAGTAAAAGAGCCTCAATTCTTTCTGTCCTTGTAAATCCACCTTTCCATTTGTTTTAGCAAGTTTCCAGAAAATTGACACTAGTATTCCTTGTTTCAAATTGGCTTGTTCATATTCTTTTTACAAAATGAAACAAATGAGGTCTTTGCCTTAGAAAACAGGATTACTTTCACTGTTTACCAATAATCTTTATTACTAAAGTGCCTTTAGAAAAGCGAAATGTCAGACAGTCTTACTTGTCTTTTTTAATGTTTATCTTGGATTTGTCATACCATAAAGCCAAGCATTCTGGGATGTTGGAGGAAAGTACCCATTGAAGCCAACAGCATCAAAAACACCTATAAATCTGAGTCAAGCTCAACCCCAAAAGAGTACGTGGCCATCATTCTTCCATTTCCCTTGAGATGCTCAGAAAATGTAGAATAAATTCCAGCTCAGAAAAAGCCCATGATTTTCCAAAACCCAAACCCCAAGATTGTCCAAAACCCCTTGTCCACAGAACCCCAAAACTCCATGTGCTTCAATACAGATCATCATATTCAAGTATCAGGCAGCAGTAGCTTGGGCCTCAGAGCAGTGTATGTGCATCAAAACCACATTTTACCAAGCTTAGATGTTATGCAGTTCTGAGGTTTTCAAGTGAGTGTAGGTATGTATAATAGCTAGGGAATAAAAACCTATTCTTATGGAAGATGTCAAGATACTCTTCAAAAATAAGTAAAGATGGGAGAGAAAAATATCTGATCAAGAGTCTTATTCAGAAATGAAAAGCCAGATTTCTTCCTTTTCCTTTCCAAGACGTCCGAAGACAAATAGTAAATCTGTTTGGAATTATTGAAAATAAAATCGAATACTTCTTTGCAAGCACAAGCTATTATGAATTGCATAAAATTAAACTTTATCTGCAAAAAGCTGTGCTTCCACAGTTTTTGCAGTACTAGCTCCAAATGCAAAGCATGTGTTTGTAAATATGGGATTTCAGTTGCATGTGTTGCTACAAAGTAAAGCAGCCTGAAAAGATGACACTGGAACAAATACCAGTCCTGCTAGGATATGCAGTGACCATAATGTCCCATGACTGGAAAAAATGCACGAGGAATATTTTAACTTTTAACTTAGTGTTCAGGACTGATCAGTTAGGAACATCCCTTAAATCATGCACAAGCAATTATTCTGAACGTTTTGAAACATCAGTTTTTCTAACCAGAAATGTAAATACTGTCCTCTAATTAAATATGTATATATATATATATATCAAATCTCTCTTAGGTAAATGTATCACCTGTCAGTGTAGACACTGGCTGGATTCAGAACCCAGCAAAGACCCTCAAGGAACATAGGGTTATTTGGTTAAAAAATTCAGCCTTTCTAGTTTCAGCTCTTCTTAGTATCTTCTTTATTACCTAATTTCCTTGCACGTTTCAAATAGCAAATGACTACAGATTAGGACAATTGCTGTTTTATATCAAATCCAGCTTGTCAGAGAAGTGAAACTTCTCTAAAAGATTTCCTAAAGATGGGTTAAAGACCTCCCTAAAATGATAGTCTCATGTCATCATTGTGTCTTAGACCCCTAGGTCATCACCTAGGTGGTCAGTATATAGATGGAAAGTCATGACATGGAACTGGATTAGAGATCCAGTAGGAAGCACTCTGAACTGAAGTAGCATTGATCTGGTGCCCTAGCAATGCGTACTGTCAAAAGGAAGTGTGCTGCTGGAAAGCCTGAATGCTGGCTGGGGTGGAAAACCTCATGACCACTTGGGGTGATTAATGGAAACTGAATGGAAAAATTAAAGATCTTATTCCACTTTTCACAAGAGCAGGGCTGTTAAGCTGAGTTTTGTGGCCAAATTCCAGGTAGCTACATTCAGCCTACCTAAATACTCTAAAAGTTATATTTGAATATACCGTATTATTCTTAACTTCCTACCTTCCTCTGGTATGTAGCGTTTCTACATGCAGCCGAACAACAGCTTCATTGTGCCTTTGAGCAGCACAGTGACTGCATGAGCTGAAGAGTTTTTGTCCTATTTAAGGTGCCCTGAGATTCATGAAGGTGAAAGACTGCAGACATATAGAGTGTTTTATTCTTAATTTTAAAACAGCTGAACTTAAATACGCAGTATTATTTGCACATAGTTTTCTGCCCCTTTCCTGAATTTAACAGAGAAAAAAATGTCTTCCACCTACTTCTACGATTTTCACCTTTAATTAAAGAATAGAGAGGGTTTACAGAAAATGGTTTGATGAATTAAACTATTGTAAAGGTAGTAGCAATATCTTATCTATAAATATATTCCTGAATTCAATCTATTTTAGATTTTATATATAAAAGATGGAGTGATATACTTGGACAGAAGTTAGTCTCTTATTCAGTGACACTGCAGCTAAAGGTAGGATTTCCTTTGTTTAACACTCACAGAACACAGATGACAGTACCCTCATAGAATCAGAGAACATCCCGAATTGGAAGGGACCCACAAAGATCACCGAGTCCAACTCCTGGCTCCATGCAGGATCACCCAAATCCAAACCCAACGTCTGAGGGCATTGTCTGAATGCTCCTTGAGCTCTGGCAGCTCAGGGTTGTGCCCACTGCCCTGGGCAGCCTGTTCCATGCCCACTGCCCTCTGGTAAAGAACCTTTTCTTAACACCCACCTGACCCTCCCCTGACACAACTCTTTGCCGTTCCCTTGGCGAGTCAGTTCCCTGTCATATTTACTGGACTAGGTCTGCATCTAGGGAAGCCCTGCAATGCTACAGCCATCTTGTCTAACTGGGGCCAAGAACAGGTCTTATGAAGAATGGAGAGAATTGTAATTCCCAAAGCAAGATTTCACACTTACTGGGGGTGCTCAGGGTTAAAATAAGATGTTTATGCCTTAGTGGTGGTTTGAGAATAAGTTAATCTGCTTTGCCAGCATTCAGAAGGATCTATCCACATCCATTTATTTGTATAGAACTTCTGCACAAATTTCACTGAATCCATGCAACAAGTGAAAGTTGAAGATATACTGCCCCTTGTACTGGAAATCCACATAAATACGTCTCCAACAATTTAAACTATTTGTATTATACAGTAGTTCTAAAGTTTTCTTACTGTTCAAAACAGCAATTTTTTTTTTTTTTTTTTTTTTTTTTTTTTTGTAGAATTATTTTTCCTTCTTCATACACTGACCATACAATACAGAACCAGTCATAAATTTTTTACATTCTGGGCTCCTTCTCACTACTTCATTGAATTATCAGATAAAAATGTAAGAACACTTTTTCCTATATTCTGCTGTTTACGTCGTCTGCATGAACAGAGTAATTGCTCTAGGCTCCTCTGCAAAGAACAAGAGGGAGGGGTAAGAAGGCGAGTTGGCACAGGTAAGGGAAAATAAATATCTACTAGACCTGTACACTAAATAAGCCAGGAAAAATAAATATGGAGAAAGCCACATTTCTTTGGCAGGTCTTCTGTGGGTTAAATGAAGAAAAATATTGAGGCACCCAATCTGCTTTAACATTCTTATTTTAGGCATCTACTTTAAAAACACCAGTGTTTGCAAAGCAAGTCTGATTCACATGAATACTTTATTTGCCTTGTTGTATATAACATTTCAAAAAAATGTTGGTAAACCAAAGTATGTTTTTAGTTTATTTCCCATTACTAGATAATTCAAGACTTTGACCTGTTGCTTTCACTAAAGAGATACACCTGTTTATTTGCTTCTAATTGGAAGGTCACAGCAAAACCTGTAAAACCTAGAGATGGAACTAGGCATAATATTTAATCTGGTTCCCACATCCCCTATCGTCACACTTATTTCCACGCAGGATCCGGTGATTCAGAAGGTTGTTGGTTTCAAAGCACTTTAATAATTTTTGCCTTAAGACTTCACCTAGAGTTTCCTGTGTTTAGAAACCAAAGGCAAAAATTAAAATATCTTTGACCCATCTATGACTAAAACTGTTGCTTTTTTGTTTTTAATTACAATTGTTCTCAAGCTTCAAGGTATTATGTGTTAGGGAGACCTTAGGATTCAAAAACAAGTGAATCATCAGTGACGTACTTTCACCAACACCAGCTCTGGTTTGTTTCTTTGGATTTTGAGCAGTGAATGCGAGTTTGTCTCTTTGGATAAAAATACTCATTAAATTGAGAAAAGCCCTTCAGAAACTTCTGGCTCCACTAGTATTTATAACTCGTTTCTTTTGCCCATGCTATTGTTATTTCCATCTCCATACTGTTAATTCCTTTCAACAGAGACACTGGAATGCCTTTGTAATGCTACAGCTCTGAGCTTGGATGGTTTGTATCAACTCCTGAGATCCTTCTGAAATGTTTAATGACACCACACTTCAGAAAATTAGCAGATTTGGCCCAAAGCTAGGTCAGACTAATTCTCTTTTTGTGTTTTCTAAAAAAGATAAGATTTTAACACAGCTACTGCCACTGCTGTTTATTGGTTTTGGCAAAACGTTCAGTCGAATCCTATTATTCCTCCTTTGGAAAGGGCCATGCTGCTGACATTCTGCTTCCTTGGATGAGAGGGGAACAAAGAGAATCAAATAAGAGTGATTAGAGAATAAAAAGAAAGTATGTTTGGAATGAGTCTGCTCTTGCTTGTGTTGGGCCCACATCTATGTCCTAATTCTTGTGCTAATTGTAAAGTACCTTATCTCTCTGGGGTGTTGGTTTTCATTACCTGACATAATGACATCACTGAGACCAAGCATCATTTCACCACTGATGTGTTCTTCCAGAGTGTACAGAGCTACTGTGAGTAGGCTCAAACCGTCTGAAACGAAGACCACATGAGAGTGCTGACCATAATCAAGAAGACAGGGATGCCAGAACAAGTTTTACCTGGCAGTTGTGCTCCCTTTGAAGAGCAGTACATGTCAACTGAGCAGAAAGAGGAAGGACGTAGGCTAAGGACCTAATGTCAGCCTCCTCGGGATTATTACAGCCTGACCTTTTAATGCAATACATTACTAAATGAAATTAAACACATAATCTTCTTTCCAGAAGGAAGATGGTCTTGCACTGAAATTTAAGATGTGCTTAAATATTTTGTGACTATTAATTTCTAATTTGTATATGACTCCAAAATTGTATTTGCTCTCCTGGTCACATCTCTTTTTGTGCACAAAATATTAAAACATGCCAAGCATTTTAAGAGACTCCATTTTAATAGTGTCTGATTGTTTTGGTAAAAAAGATTTGTATTAGTGAAGTACATGGCATGTCATAGTAACCCACTGCAATTGAAACAGTGGGTGTCCAAAACCATAACCACTATTTTTGCCAATCAAATGGTGGAATGCTTATTTGGACACTGTACTTGACCTTGCTAATTCCTTATGCTAACTTCAATATTGCCAATCAAAGCAGCTATGGGCCCAATGAGTGTTTCCTACAACTATCAGTCCAGCACACAGTATATCAATCGTTTGTTGCAGCTGCAAAGTAATGTTTTCATTTACTTTAATCATTTCATTGTGTTCGCATTCACCATATTTCTTCTTTTTTCTTTCTTTCTTTGTAAATTTGTTTTTCTCCACAGAATTTTCTGATACCTGTTTTTCATGAAATTCCTACCAGCAACTCCTGGAAAATGGGAGGATGCAATCACTCTAAAACTTAGTAAAATAGTTAATGTTTTTTTTTCATCATCTGTTAGGTGTGGAATGGTCCTTGAAATAATGGTAACCCCCAAATCAGGCAGATTCAAAAGCAACTCACAAAATTTCTACACTATGAAATCTTTTAAAGACTTCTTTTTCCATATTTTAATTAAACACATTCATTTCAACCCAAAGAATGAAAAAGGTTCTATTTGTCACAGGAAATTTTAAAAAGCCAACAAAAGGATTTCCAGTGGCAGGCAGCCAGCAAGGAAACCTGATCTTGGTCCGTTTTATTAAAGTAACTTTACACTTTTGACATTTGCCTTTTCTCAATAAAACTTCTTGAGCACTTGCAAGGATAAGGAAGTTAATATCCACAAGGGCAGATGGGCAAAAGACTTGCTCGTTAGCCTAATATCAGCCTTGCGTCAAAATAACTTGCATTAGCTGCATTGGGCAAGTAATAAATTACAAGACACTTGAAGTTCATAGGCAAAGCCTGGATTTGAAATCCTAACGTCTGTGCCACAGCCCAGCAAATCAGGTCTCCTTTTACAATATGGAAACCTGACCTGCTACAGAACATTATGATCGCTCTAATGGCTAAGCCTGGTCAGAGATTACCTCCTAGAGTTTTATAAATTATTTAGATGTACTAAAACTGACAGGCGGGGCATAAAAATTCTTTCACAAAAGCTTTCTCTCCAACAGAAACTATCTGAATAATGACTGCAATCCAAAATTTCTCGAGTCTTTTCTGAGTTTCCTAGAAATCACATGCATGTTGTTGCATGCTGTGCTTTTCCATTTCTGAAAACATATGCCGTGCAGTGGAACTAATTCTGGAATCCTGTCGAGCTCGTGCGTAATTCTGTCCAGCTTAGCAGCACAGCACTTTGTTTGCAGCATATAAAAGAGAGAATCAGTGGAACCTCATTAAACAAAGTATTTCAGATGGTCAGAATATGATTTTGTGAAACATTAAGAGTCATGTTCGTAAAAAACTGCAGTTTAATAGGCAATTAAAAAGCGTTAAGCAGCTTTTAATTTAAAGCCAACTCCTGCTGTTTCAGATACCAGACAAGTGCAAAAATTTAAAATGTAAAATTATTTCAGTTACTGTTCAGAATCTCGGAGGAATCTCAGTGAACTTTTGTTTTTCCCCTCTGTGATGCCCTTCAAAGTAGCCACTGGTTACAGTGTTACTCTTATGAAAACTGTTTTGATTCATAAAGTATTTCTAATGAAAGGATTATAACTGAGACTCTTTGATGCCATACTTATTAAGCACTGCTGTCCCAGTAACTGTAGTAATAACCTCCCCAGCAGCGCATGGGAGTGCTGTGGTAAACTCCATGACGCTTTCTGGAAATGAAATGCAAAGCCATGAAAATAAAGTATAAAGGAGGGTTCTTTATTTGCTTGTCTCAGACTTTTCCAGTAGCTCTTTGAAGCCCTAACATTACCAAGAGTCTGTGACTGAAAAGATTATAATAAGAAATAAGAAAGAAAATTCGGGAGCAGAGAATGCTTAGGGAAATATAGAGCACAGTAGTCAGTCTTGTGATGGCCAACTAAAAGAAGGGTTTCTCAGATAAATTACACCACTTGTAATTTGTGGATGTCCAAATTTTACACCTGGGCCTTCAAGCAAGCAAACGCACTCTTTTGGAGTTAACTGCAGTCGTGCTTTCCCTCCATCAGTTTTCACTTAACTCTCTTTGTTAGGATCAGTGTAATTCCAAAAAGGTCAGCCTTGGTAGCCCTCATCCATTTTGCATCCAGTCCTTCCTATCCGACGGGGCTCATCTCACCAGCAGGTCTGCGTCCCCACCACTGCCCTCACTTTAACCACACATTCTCGCTCCTTACACCTTGTGACTGCTTCTTTTTCCAGTTTCTAAACACTGTTCTCCTGGCTCCACTCGTCCCTTGGCAAGAAGGAAGGTAGGAGCAAACATCTTGGACAACAGGGCTGCGCGACACGTCAATGCGCTTGAGATCATTTCTGCATTTTGCACCTAAAAGAGAACACGCTGCTAACGACTTTCTCAGCAGGCATCAGGAGCAAGGAGGGAAAGGAAACTGCAGCAGGCATTCTTGTGGGACTGGAGACCAATGAAGGCTTGCATCACAAAAAATGTTAAAAAAATCTTAAAAATTTCTTTTAAAAAAATTATTAATTTTATTAATAGAACGATGCACCTAAGTGTCCTTCCAGAAAGATCGGAATCCAGGGTGGGGTTTTACAGAAGTTAGAGAGGTGTGAGAACTGAGGCTGATTGCTGACTGCAGTGATTTTTTTTCCAGTATTTTCATAGAATCATAGAATGGTCTGGGTTGAAAAAGACCTCAAAGATCATCTAGCTTCAACCCCACTGCCTTGGGCAGGTCACCAGCCACCAGACAGGGAGCATATTTGCCGCTTGTTTTCACACTGGGAATTGCATATTTGTAACTGAGGGAAGAACTGAGCACAGTGTTAGCAACGTTAGGTAAGTAATGTTGTTATTGGATTTTTAGAATCTGTTCTTTCTTTTCTTTTTTTTAATGTGTTACGTAATCACTCCTCTAATGAACATTCGACCAACAAAGGTGAAACAAGTTGCTTACCACTGTTGCTTTTTCCATGTCTGGATTTGTATCTTTCCACAATAAAAGAGGCAAATGCAAACCTCAAAAATGCAGATTCGGGAGAAAAAAACATGCTTTGTTCTTTGCTAAATGCTGATTGCTACACACAGACAAAAAAATAAGATCTCTTTTGCATCAGAAGGTTGCACTCAGAGAAAAATTAATTACACAAAATGACATCAGCATTAATTTCTCTCCAAACTCCAACAACGATCATCTCAACCTTTTCTGAATGCTGTTGGGTTTATTTTCCCCAATGCTGCTTGGCATCTTAGTTCAGAAACTGATCGGCTGGCTGAGTTTGAGCAGGACAGATTTCCTGCTTGCAGGAGCTATTCAGGGTGGGTCTTGAATTAAGGCATAGAGCTCCATCAGTGTTAAAATTAGAACGTATGACAGCCTCAGAGACAGTTATATATCACTAAGGCAGCACGGCTCTGCAGTAGACAGCCTTTGAACTCCAAGGGGAAAAAAAACTACATGGAATGAGAGCAGATGGAAATTTGTCAAAAGCTTATAAATCACCACTCCTAGTTTCTGAAGCTTCAGGATAGAAAAACCTGTCTGCACCCAGACTGGATTCCATACCAACTCTAGAGTGGATTTCCCTTGCTTCTGTTGTTTCCATCTCTATGCTGGTTGATATGCTGCCTGGGAGGGGCCAAATGAAGGAATTTCCATGGCAAGGTTTCCAAAATACTGCATTGTAAGTTTTAAAATATAATTGAATTGACTTCCTGAAAGAAGAGGTAAGTGGAAGTAAGGCTATTCAAGGTCCTAGTTTAGTCATCAAAGAGATCTATTTTTAAAAAGTATGGAAGCATTCAGCTTGCAGACTGACAAATACTGAGCAGTGAGGGGTCAGGTCACTGCCTAGGAATGACTGAAAAATTGTTGACCAGAAGGAAGAATCTGTCCAGGAAACTTCACAAGCGACCACAGAAACCCCAAAGATACCCTTTGATATTCCCTGTGCATCCTATGGCTGTTTCCATAAAATAAGAAAACAAACAATTAAGGAAAACAGAGCATGAATAGCTCTGATGCATCACTCTGCCAAGGTGAGTGCTGTCTGCAGCACGTCCGCTGCTTCAGTACCAGCAACAGGAAATCCTGTACATCCCCTAAAAATGCAGTTCAGTTCTCACACGGAGACTACGAGTGAATTCGATTGTTTTAACCCTCTGTGATGTTTCAAAATCCTGCCACCAAAGCTTTACCTTGTCAGGATACGTTGGCCTTGTAATTCATCAGTGTGACAACCTCATGCATCTGACACACACCAGTGACACCTTGTTCCTGTGTTCCTTTCTCACCCTCCTGTAGGTTCCTCACCAAAATCCAGGTGGTTTTTTTTATATTGCTGTTGCTATCCTACTCTTCTGGGGCAAGTAACCTCAGATATCCAATTTCACTGTTCCTGTTAATGAGGAAGTAGAGAAATGGGAGCTGCTGGGTGGAGCATTGCAGGAGGGACAAACATTGTGACCAGCCTTCTTGGGGCACCATGGGTTTGTAAGATCAGTTGCTCTGACAGCCAGATGGACAAGCAAATAGTAAACCCATAAAGTGACTGCAGCACTTATTTGTGCCTTTTCCTTCTTCCTTCTCCTCCCACGTGTTTACTGCAGGAAGGAAACATTCAGTCCCCAGTTTTAAAATCAACTCTGGGTCACACAGGTGGTATTCCACTTGTCCAATGCATCTGTAGGACCGAATTTCCATTCCTGCACCACATTTGTAGATCTTCCTCACCTCCACACCTTAATATTTCAATTATTCACTGTCATTTTGAAGCATTTATTATGTTACTCCTACATTGTGTTCAGCAACAACCCCAAGATATGGTTCATTACTATTGTTAGCAACAACTGTGTTTCTGAAAGTGTTAACTGCTCCTGGCTTCCTCTCCTGATGGTTAGCAGACTAGCAGGTCATTAACTGCTGCAAGTGGCCAGTTTTTTAGAGATCAGGTTTTAGCCTTTTGAGTTCACACAGTCCACATGAGTTGTTCTGATGGGCATGCTGCTTCTGTCCCTCTTATCACTGCTGGGCCTCTGTCACAGGGCTCTAGCTTTTTGTATATCAGACAGGAGTGGCTCATTTTGTTTGGTATTGGCGAAGATTAGTTAGGCTAGTGAAGTGGGCAGTACAAAGAAAAGAGAAAAAATTATTCATGGATGTTCAGCTAGCTCTCTTCATGAGGAGAGTATCTGAGAAGGAGGATGTACAGTCTCAGCTTCACTTCTCTCTTGGACACTCTTAGTTCCTCCTAAATTTGGGAATGAAGCACAGTGATGCTGAAGGCAGAGAAAGCCCCTGCCAGCCACGGCATCTTGCAGCAGCTAACATCCATTGGCAGACACTGCCCACCACAACCCTTGTGCTACTTGAAGGTTTCTGCAATCACGAGACTGCCTGAATAATAACTCGGGCAATTTCCATTTATCACTCCCATTATGAAACTAAGCTTTCATTGTAGTCACTCAGGAAACTCAACAATGTGAAGCGCATGCTACAAGTTTAGAAACTGTGAGGCCACGCAATACATATAAACTAAAAAATAAATAAATCTCAGAAGTTTTAAAGTAGTTAATATATTTTCAGGCCTAACTCAGGATTTTTGACAAGACCATTTCAGATTTTGTGGCACTGCTGAATGGTCACATCGCACATGGTGTACTACAATTACATTTGATGCCCTTTCCATGCAAGTTGTTTGCTATTTATCACTTACAGTTAATAGAGTTTAATGGCTTAAACAGAAAGAAAAATGGATACAGCACCTCAATGGCAGAGAAAGCTTTGTGGCATTGAGTACATATATAATACACTGGAGCGTAAATTCAAACCTACAAACCTGTAATCACCAATCCTGGGGCAATATGACCTCCAGAAGTTTCTTCCTTGTTCAGTGCAATGATTGCTATCTAGCTGATGTTTCTGGGCATGCCCTGCATTGCTCTGGGGGCTGACAGGTGTTTAACCGGACAGAAAAAGGTCAGGCCAACAAACACCCCCAGATACACCTCATGAGGAAACCCGATGGGGCTCCCCACCACCTGGTATCTAGAGCTGTTGCATTAAAGTGGTGGTTCTGTATAATACAGTAACTTGCCAAAAAATAGAAAATGAAGTAGAAGAAATTTTGGCTAACAGCTTTTTTCTGCCGTCCTATTAAAAATCTTAAAGAGAAGACAGTGTATAAACAAAACAAAACAAAGTAAAACAGAACAAAACAAAATAAAAACCAGCCTTCTTACAAAAGATGGTAAGCTGAATCTGTAAGGTCAGTCCTTAGGGCACTTATGTAAAAAGATGAAATAAGGCGTTCTTGTCCCTGTTCCCAGGACTATTACTGCATTTTGCATTAAATGGTCATTGAACAGAATACAGAAACATTTCCTGGCCTATCCAAGCTCAAAACTGGGCACAGTTTCCCTTAAAACTTCAGTGAACTTAAGCGAGCTTTCCAGTGAATCTGTAGTGACGTTAAGAATATTAACAAGACCCCATGGCACATTTGCGTGCCTTTCTGCTAACCAGCATTTCAGATCAGTGGCACCATGCTCCCAGAGGATGCTGCACACAAATAGGTACATCACCAGAGAAATGGGCACCTGGATGCAAGCTTCAGCCCCAGCCAGGCAGAGAAACCAGGAACACACAGAGCACAACAGCTTCCCAATGGAGCCAGCTCACTCTGGACAATATCCAGTGCCACAGTTTAGGAACATCCACTTTTTTTTCCCAATTCAATACACCTAATAAATATTTGTTTGATATTACAAGGGCTGCTCTGAAGGTAATGCCTCCTATTTTACTGTGTTGGCCCACAGTGTCAGGGGCAGATGTTGGCAGTATGGCAGTAGAGGTTGAACCTTCCCACCAATATTCCATGACATTTTGTTGCCGTGTGAGAGGGCAGCAGAGGGGCAGTCTGACAGAATGATGTCTGACACAGAAGTGTGGATGAAGCAAAGGGGTGTCATTGAATTTCTCCATGTGGAAAAAACGTTGGCTAAAATGTATAGTTCATGGTGGTGACCATGCTGAAAAACAGTTTCTTGTACCTGAGAACTTGCTCTACCAAACAGTGTTTTTGCGCTCTTTGTAGTTGCTGTAGTTTCCCTGGAAACAAATGAGAGGCATTACTTCTAGAGCAACCTACATAGAATGCTATCTACTTCTGAATTCATTTTAACTCAGGAATCCTCCACTCTGATCCTTGATTTATTCACATACAGCTTTGTTAAATGATTTGCAGGCTAAAATCTCACTGTTATTGCAGGCTGACGAAGGCAGAAAACCCTCAGGTTGCTGTATGCTTGTTTTGAAGAATAGGCTGAAGGACCACTCTAAAAATATTTGCTTTTCTGATATCCCACGACAGCTTTCCTTTCATTAGATGTATGGTCTGGCTGTGTCTGCTACACAATGTTTTCTGGGCAGACAGGGAGAACACACACATCACCACTAAAAGTACTTCATATATCCTTCAGTGTATCACTGATTTATAGTTTTCATAATTAAAGCCAATTACCCAATATGGGGCTGAGTTTACTTCTTAGTTTAAGAGCTTATGTTTTCATAGAATCACAGCACAGTTGGGTTGGAAGGGACCTTAATGCCCACCCAGCCCCTCCTCTGCCGTGGGCTGGCTGCCCCCACCAGCTCAGGCTGCCCAGGGCCCATCCATGGCCTCAGGCTCTTCCAGGGATGGGCACCACAGCTCTCTGGCACCAGTGCCAGGGCATCACCGCCCACAAAGCACAGAATTTCACCCTAACATCAAACATAAATCTCCTTTCTTTTAGTTTAAAACCATTCCCTCTTTTTTCCTCCTCCTCCCAAGGAGTCCCACAGAGGGAGACCTACTTGGAGAAAGGCAGAACTTTCCTTCAGCACTAATCAAACATCAGCCACCACATAATGTTCTGAAGTCTGGGAGCACCACGTGATGGCACTGTCAAAATAACGTTATCTCTCACTGGTCTTCCTGTAACCCCTTCAGAAAAACGTGTGACAGATGACAAAGACACACTGCAGACAGGGCTCGTTTGAGTGCTAGCAAAACACCAAAGGGTCCACACAATCCATCCTGCTGGATGTTGCCTGACAGCAGATCACCAAGTCTGTCTGCTCCTCTGCATACAATGCTTGCTTTAAAAAAAAAAAAAAAGGAATACCAAGAACAAAACCAGACTCCATTACTTGTAAGCACATTTTCTTCACAGTCTTAAAGTTCATCTTCGGAAGATAAAAGAGATGGAGGGGAAGCTCAGCGTGGCATAGCATCATGCTATGCTGCATACCCAGAGCCCACGCATGAGGTTACAGAGGAAGGCTGCCCAGGACTGAGGAGTCACCTGTTTTTACCTAGGTTCAGTTGTGTAATCCTTTCATTGCCTGTGATTTTCACTGATATAAGGTGAGGAATCACCTCCATTCAGCAAACCTAGATGTTCCAAGCCATGTCCCAGGCCTTCAAATATGCTCAGGATTGGGCCTCTCACCCATTTACTTGTAAATAGGAAGACAAATAAAGCTCTGCAGCATGCTTGAGTGCTTAAAATAAGACTCAGTCTTAGCTTACCAGAAGTCAAATCAAGGCTAGTTTGATTACAGCATGTATTTAAGCAAGAAAGTGCAAATATGGGTTTCCTAGTTTAATGGAGGAGAAACAAGAAGTGATAACAGGAAGATGAAGCCAAAGGCAAAATGACAGAGTAACAAATTTCAAGCAGTGCAGATAGGTAACAGCTGGAGCAAGTTTTTGAAGGGAGCGCATTCAAATCTTCACATCAAGATCAAATATCCTTCCTGAAGGTGTTCTTTAGCTAGAGATAAATTCATTGGCTTACACAGAAACCTTATGAATTTGTAGTGTACACAAGGTCAGACTCTGCATACTAATCCTTCCTTCTGTCTTTAAACATTATTGATCAGAAGCTTAAGTACTTGTTTAACTTATATTAATTTAGCAAGGCAGAGGTATGGCTTTAAACCGAATAAGCAAATATTTTTACGAATTTGAAAGGGTAATGTCTTTATAGCACAAGAAGACAAACTGTGAATCTTTAAAGTTAGCAGACCAGAATGACAGCAAATAGTCTAAAGTTGCACGTCTAAAGTCTTCCATGTTTCCTTCTTCAAAATGTCCAAAGAAGGCAAACTTTTGATGTGAACAATTTTCAATTAGTATATTCCTGAAAAGTATTGTCTCTTCTGCAGATGTATGATTTGACTGATATTCTCAAGATATCAATTCCTAGGGCTTAGCAAAGATAGAAATTCTCAAATCAAAGCTGCATAAGTAATTCTCAAAGAAAGCTGGTTTTGGTGCATGCTATAATGCAATCTTATTTCAAAGTTGACTCTTCAAGTACTATGTCTAAGTAATTACACATGAACATCAACCTCTTGACACAGTCAACAATCTGTGGCTCTTACTCTATCCAAATTATTTATTCTAATGATAACACCGAATTGGATTTCTCTTGATTTATTTATTTCTACTCTATTTTTTTTTAATAGTTTTCTTAAGTAGAGTGGGACACTACTGTACAATTACTCTTTCAAGTACAGAAGAAACTATCTAGCACTGTTTAGGCTGATATAGGCTATGCAAGGGGATAGGTTAAAAATGGAAAGTATGATATATAATTTTACCTCTGCTTTAGATGTTACCCTTAAGTTATAAGAGTATTGGTTGAAATCCTGCTTTAGATGTTATCCTTAAGTTATAAGAGTATTGGCTGAAATCCATTAGTCACTGCTTGATTTTGCCATTTTGACAGAATCCACATTCAAGCAATGGATAGCAAACTTATGGTTTTAAAAGATGCATAGCCTCAAAACATGTACATTTAATGTGAACATGAAAATATTGTGTGATACAAGTTCCCAAATGTTTGGACTTCATCAGTGTCTACTACCACACAACCACTTTAAGTAAACAGTGAAGAAAAAACGTCATTTATTTTTAATGGCAGAGACTGCTCTGACAGAATGTTTCCACCAGTTTTACAGTGGCTGACAGACCTTGTACAAAGCCTGCTGAAGCAAATGAACATGCTGCATGCAAGGAGCTAACAAGCACTCAGCAACACAACATGGGGGATTTGCTTCATTGCTGCATCATCTGACCCCTCTAGCGACCAAGCTCCTCCCTCGCCCAACTCCATTGGGCCAAAGCTGTTGTTAATTTGATGCCAATTTAAGCATTAGAATGAAATGGTGTGACGCAGCTAGTTGTGTCACATCTGAAGAGTAGGCACTTGAATGCGATGAAGAGGGAGGCAGATTGCAGCAGGCAGCAACTTCAGCATATTAGGGACTTGCCAACACCTCTGACACTAGTTTCCTGCAGTTCAGTGCCATCCATGTCACAAGAGCAGCAAGATAGCTCAAGTTCAGTTGATCGATGTTTATTGATGAACATTGCTCTTACATGCACAAGTCAGAGGTAAGCAATCACACCTGCAGTTGGCCTGCAAAGGCTTGTTTCATTTGACAGCACATCAATTTAGAGTAGCTATCAAAAAGACAATGATTATCTCTTGCAATTAAATGTTTTTTTGTTTGTTTTATGAAAAGATTTGTAGCAAGGGGAAAACCTGGCTTTACAACACCTGTCCCCAAGCTACAAGTTGATCTATCACCCCTCATCTACATGAAGAATGACCTAGCATCGTTCTGTATGTTTGCGAGAGGGAGCCAGGAGGTGTTCCCCAGAGGGCAGACCCAAAGATACCTCATTTTAGAGCTATGTTAAGTGTCTGATGATCTGAGCACTGCATGTCCCTGCCACCAGGTCCCCCTGAACATGTGACACATTAACCTCTGCAGATGCACAGGTCAGCTCTGTGCCAGGCACGCAGCAGGTCCGGTGACCCTTGACTTCAACCTCCCTTAACTTAGCCAGGAAGTTTGCTTTAAACTGTATTTCTTGGGATGTTCCTTTATGAACAGTAGATCTTCTGGGAGAGGCTTTCAATGAGAAGGAGAATAGACTGAGACAGAAAGATATTAGCTACTGCCTAAGGTCATGCAATAAATCAACAGAAGAAGCTCAACCAGGAATCCAGAGACAGACTCAATGGCTAACAGAGTCACAATCCTTTGCCTTAACCACTAGATAGGCTTCAGTCCAGAACAGCATTTGTTTGTGTACAACATACCAAAAAATATAAAAGGAAAAAAAAAAGGAAAATGATACAAAGCAGGTTGCCCAGTAAAATGAGATTTAACCCAGTGCCCTTCTCTGTGTTTTAAGGACTCTCATGGGAGCCACAAATCAGAGCTGTGAGATTATGTGAAAGGGAACGGCATCATAAGTATAACTCTGATGTGTCATAAAAATAATAGAAAAGCCCTCTGGGAGGGAAAACGTTTGACTGGATCCACTTGAATCCTTTCAAATCAGGAGCTGTTGTAGCAGTATGGACTATCCCGCTATCATTCTGGGAATTCAAGAAATTGGGGTGGCAGGCACTTTCTAAATATTTGAACAAGGTGATAGAGTAACTAGAAGGCTAGATTCAAATTTATACTCTTTTATATTCTTTCTTTAATCTTAGGTGTGCTAGGATGGCCTTTGATTTGGGGAAAATGCTGGCTAAAACATCTGCTTTTCTGCTAAATTGTGCACAGTGCAGCATAAGTCATCTGCCAGCTTTGTCTGCACTGCCTACCTCTTTCATCCACATCTTTGACTTTACCTGACACCTAGATTATGAGCTTTCAGAGAAAATAGAAATATTTTAATAAAATAGAAATATTTTAAGCTCTGCTACACCTTGCCCATGCAGCCTAGAATTTGACCAAGATTCCTCAGGGCTCTTGTAAAATTATATCATCATGGTAATCAAACTCTGTGCTTTCTTAATCTCTGTACTGCACATATACATACTGCCACATACATATGAAAATCTCTGTAGGCCAGATTCTGCTTTCCTTTATATCATTACACAGCACATAAAAATTTAAACTTCCATTTCTGTTTTTAAATTCAGCATCAGGGTTCTTGTTTAGCAGAAGAAATAATCACATCACTGCCACTCTAACAAAATACTTAATTCATTTTCAAATGGAAAAAAGAAAGGTGACCTACTATATTACTGCCTCTAGCTGATTTCAGCAAAAGTGTTCTTCTCCATCTAGAGACTTGGATAATAAAATGGGTTATTTATTGGCAGTGGGTAACGTGTGGACGATTACAGTCCGGTAGGTATTTGAGGGTAAAGTCCAAAATTGCAGAACAAAAGCTGTTTTCTATTCACATTTGGCTCAAAATACCTCAAATGAAATGGACCACCCACAGTCTGACACTTCAAGCTGCAGCACATGGAATCTGCTGAGAACCAGTTACAAAACTTGATTCTGTAAGATCATGCTAAACACAAAGCAAAAAAAAAGACCCAAGGAGTGTATTAAAAGAATGAGTACATCATAGATCAGCCAAGAATATGAGCAAATTAGAATAGGACCTTTTGACCAAACTTTTCGCAATAGAAGGGCAAATAAAAGCCCCTATCATTTCAAGGATAAACTCTGCTACAATCCGGAAGAGCACCATAAAGCAGCTTGTTTTATAATAGATTAAGGCTGGAGATAAAGCAAAGAACCCACCATTCCCACTGCCTTAATTATTAACCCAAGTATTAAATTTAGACATCCTAAAACATTCTACTGCTTTGCAATTATGACAAAAATGTAATTCTCATGGGGGATAGATCAATATTTAGCACATACTTTGTCCTTGTATTTCCTGGGCACCCTGCTCTGAGTGATCCTGTTTGACCAGGAAGTTGGACCAGATGGACCCAGAGTTCCCTGCCAATCTCAGCCATGCTGTGGTTCTGTGAAGAGTGTTACTGCACTGGAAGTATGGAGACAAAGGAACGTGCCTTGCATCATAACATAAAGTTGGTCTGAAGGAACGTGAACGCAATTTGAAAGTATCACAAATTAAACAAGCAATAGAACTGAAATTCATCAGTCATCACCAACCCAAGCAACTGGATTATATTTTTCAGGAGCAATGGATAACACAGCTGCTGCTCCCAAAATTCCTTTTTTTTTTTTCTTTTTAAAGTGTGGATGTGTGTGATTAGTCTTATTAACTTAATCTTGCCTGCTGAATGCCCTGACGTGTACTTACCTCTGGCAAGGAAACCACTTATGAGCTTGAAGTTGAGCCCATGCTCAGGCATACCATTAGATTAAAGCTCATAAAATCAAAATTTCTACACACGTAGAAAGCTCTAGTTGTAATTTGGCTTTCAAATCTACTTTAATCATTGCTGCCAAGCAATAGAAAATACATAACTAAATAATTCTTCTTCACTATAAGTCCAGTCCTGAAAATTGCCATATAGTCCTCTTACGCATATATGCTACAGTAAAATGAGTTTCTTATACCACAGTTGTAATGAGATGTACACAGCTTTCTCATATTTCTCCAAAAGAGTTCCAGGAAGCTACCAGGAAGCCAGGGATGCACAAACAGCTGCTGTGCACGTGTACATCTCACTGTATGGGACCTGAGGAGAGACTTCCTGCGTGATCCAGATTTACAGTGCATGAACTGTGGAGCTCGTGTATGCTAATGCACTTGGCACATCCAGATTTCCAGATGTCCAGCAACCCTGTCAGAGCAGTAGGACTACTAGAGGGTTGAATAGTTTGGATGAATACACAAAATCCATACTGAAAAAAAAAATGTCAAAGCTAAAAAGGAGGGCATGCTGAGAGAACTATGGATCTGTAGCTGCTCTCAGTCTATTTAATGTATAAATCCTCTGTAAATATTGAGTTTAATCATACCAGAGTGCAAGCATAGTCATTTTTTTGGCCTTTAATGGGCATTACAAAAATGCCATATCAAAAAGTAAAAAGAAGTGGAAAAGATAAAGTGTTCAAGACTCCTAACTTGACATACCAAAGTTATTGTCCATTTTTCAGTGTCTGTGTGCATGTTTGGCTGGGTTTTACTGTCATACTGTCTTCTCCATGAGACACAGACTCTTTTTCAACTCTTTTGCTGTTACAAGCATAGTATCATGGTTTTAAGTTTGAATTTTTCTCTAAAATTTAGCTTTTGTAAACAAACCCACAAAAGTAACAAATTAGGTGCAAGCGGATATCAGCTTCACAGAATCATAGGATGGCTTGGGTCGGAAGGGATCTCAAGGATCATCATGTTCCAACCACCCCAGCCACTGGATCAAGTACTAGATCAGGTTGTCCTTCAGTCACATGCAACCCCTCCTAAAATGTATTCACCCCACAATTCCCATGAACTGTTGTTTTTATAATCCCATATTTGCTGGGCTCTTCTCAGACCCTCTGTAAGTGCTCTGGCTGGATCCTTCAGAACATACTGCCAAAGGAAACCTTTCTTGACCTTCTTCTGGAGAGACCCACCAGCCTAACTGGTTTGTCCTTGGCAGATATGTTAATCCTTTTCCTATATTCTACCTATTGAGATGCTTCACTTGAACAGAACAGATTTTACAGAGGAGCAAGTCTACTACACTGTTGAACTTTACATCAACACAAAAGACACATAGTAAAAGTAATAGCTTCTATATGGACTTCCTGAATGTTTTACACTTTTATTTGTGACATTTGGATTTGTCTATAGTCCTCTTCCAACTCAAGCCATTTTATTGTACCATTCTGCCATTGAGCAGTATGCTTTGAGTGGAATTAAACTTCTATCTGTCTCCCATTTGTGTTTGGGTTCATGTCAGGCAGCCGAGAGTCACCACTCCAAACTCCCATCACATAAACGTTATTAAAATTCCTGGTTTGTCATCTTTGTCCCTGTTGGTCTTTCTGTTTCTTTTTAAAGAGAGATTTTGGACAGAAATATTCCTTCTAGCAAACTAAAGCTATTCCTGTAGCTTAGAGTGCAATGGAGTTAAACGTCCCTCCGTGTCCCCTGTCTGCTGGACACATAGCAAAGCTTGTCAGTAAAAGTAGCATTCCACATACCTTGAGCAAGTCCAGGCTTTGAATGTATTTAGCAACTACTTCCAGATACGAAGCAGAACTAATAAATTACCACTAGACAGATTCCCTAAATAACCGCCCCATTCCCCATGTATTATTCTTACGCCTGTCAAGAGTTTAAGACACTGCCTTACTTGCACGCTGCTGATACACAGAGAAAACATGCTGAATTCAGTGTGTATGTGAAAACCGTTTCCTCAGGCAAGTGATTATGGGCTCTGCCGCTTCTCTTGAGTGGTAATGGAGTCCCTAATTGCTCTCCTGGCTGATTATGCTGTTCCTGGTGTTTCATTTTCAAGGTACTTAAAGTTCAGGTAAATCACACTTACCACATGACCTCTCCTATTTTATGGCTTTTTTTTTTTTTTTTTTACCATGGAAAGGCAAAGTTATATATGTTTCTTTTGTGCTGCTTATTTCTACATTAGCTACAGCTTTGTAAGTGGAAAAACACAAGATGCTATTATTTTAAAGCTATTATATTATTGTTAAATTAATCTTTTGTGCAAGTACTTCGCTGTTTAGCAACATATATAAACATGTGTTTATAATTAGGTCTGTGCTTGAAAACTTTCTGAAAGCAAAGGTCTAATGCTCGGCAGCCTTTGGATGTTCATCCAGCTTTCTAAAATTACTTACAGTATTCTGGTGTAATCTTGATTTCCTTCTGGGTTTCTTCTTCCTGCTCTGGAAAATGTATGCCTGTTTACAGCATCTGCTGCCATAACCTCTCTGTAAACAGCTTGGTAAAGCACTCGTGCGGTGAAGCACACGAAGTCCCAGTGCTCTCTATCATCAGCAGTGATGCCCTTTCTCAAAGCACAGATAGGAATTCCAGGGACCTTTTGCTGCCCCAGAGACGACATTGACAAGATGTACAAAAAGGCAGTTTACTCAACCGTTCTGCCTGCAGTGAAAAATCCTAAAGTATTTCACAACAAACAGTGACATTTTAATAGTTTTACGTGGTCCTGCAAGAGGAAATGTTATCCTAGTGCAAGGTCCTAAAATTCTGCTGCAAAGACAATCCCTCACTGCTAAACCCTGGGGGCTTACAGAGCCATTTACACACAACCCTATTGAATGTCTGTAGGCTTGTTGGCTTAACATATGCTCTACTTATTAGGAATTTTCCATTTGAGTTTCAAGATCACGTAAAGTTAGAGAACGCCATTAAGGTTAATCTGGATGTTACAACATCTTAGCCTACCTCTCTAGAAACGTTTGTTTCATTTAACACAAGAAGCAACACCCCCCCTCTTGCACAACGTCGATAGACATAGCTGGACTATTCCACAGGTTTTTGCTCAGGGCAAGCAACCCCAAAAGCTTGGTGGAACACAACAGGAAGGCTTGTTACAACCTGCGTCCAAATTTGGATTCTCAACCACCTTCTAACACAACGTATCCACATAAGAACTGCACAGAGCAGAAGTCATAGGGCTGCCAAGGGGCAGGGGTGGGATGGTCATAGCTTTGCAGAGCTATAATAAAGCTGAGGTTAAAGATCAACCATAGTTGTCTCCTGACACAAGTGAAAAGATTGAGAGACATAATCACCCCTCTGAGCAGAAGATAATCCGTTTGGGGCACCACCATCTGGGGCTGTTTATTCAGTTTCTGACACAATGATGTTGGGAGCCTCACATAAAACCAGTGAGTACAAAGTCAATGAGAGCTTTAAAGCAGTGGCGGGCATTGCTACAGGAGTTAAAATTTCTTTTTTTCCGGTTGCAATTTTTCAACAACTTCTTGTCATTTTTTCAGCATGTTATCTTTCATATTCTGCTGAGCTGTAAGATGTGATTCATGATACACGATAGGAAACAGACAGCAGCAAGCAGTACTAAAATACCAAAATGAGTACTGAGGACTGCAGTTAAGTGAATTTAGAATCCAGGATTTTTTGAAGCCGGAAGAAATGCCCATTGAAGTTCATTTGGAGCTGAGCATCTAAATCTCCTAAAAAAGTCTCTTTGACATCTTTAATCATTACCCTATTTTACACCTGAGAAAGCTGAGATAGTGATTTTCACAGATTAGATAATTTACCTACTTGATCTTTGCAGTTGGCTTCAAAAATTCTTATATTTATTCATTATTCAAAATTACAAGAGTGTTTCCCAAGTCTGTAGACCACCTAAAATTCATCTGAAGTGAAGAAAATGACATCCACATTGCATTATTTAATTAAATTCATCTTTTTGGAGTCCCTAATTGAATAGGCAGCAAAGTAGCAATACGTTTTAAATTATACATTTATCAAAATTTAAAATTCTGAGTTATTTTTTTAATTTGAATTATCAACTGTATTTGATTGCATAGAACTTCCGTGCTGACAACATTTGAACAAGCAATAGAACTGTATCTTGTAGTCTAACATATGTTCCAAAAAAGTACACGTCACATCAACATGGAAGCATAAGGGGGAAAAAAAAGAAAAAAAGGATTTAATGTTACTAAGCAACAAATTTCCCTGAAAAAATATATGGGAAGTAGAAAGATTAATGCCCTGTTACTTGCTTTAAAGCACATCCAAGCTGTTTCAGTCCAAACAGAAATAGCATACCTTGGAAACCTAATGATCCATTCACTTATTCTTCTGTAGCCAATAAAACAGCAGCACACATTCAGCTTAGCCTCTGTCACTGAGTCATCGGCAACTGTTGCTTTAGCAGAAGGAGTTTGACTACTGTTGGTGCAGAGGTTAGGGAGTAGCTGCTGGCTAATATCAAGAAATTCTCAGAATAACATGGATTCGTAGTGGGGTTTTAATGATATGCAGCACAAAAGCTGACATTTCCATGTACATTTGGTACGTATGGCTTTCATTTATTTTGAGACGATCCATTTCCTTATCATTACAAGAAACAATAAAAAGCAGCCGAAGACCAAATGACATGGAACTTGGTACTCTCAAATGAACACATACCATATGTATACTCTGTATACCAAACTGACTTTAATTCTGAAACACAACCCATTTTTCCACAAGCCCACATTCCAGATCTATATAAATTTTTGCTTCTCAACAATACTTCTGTTCTTAACTACGTGGCATTGTGTACTACTGAAATTAAAGGGTAAAACCATAGTAGAAGCCAGTTTTCCAAAGTGTTATCAAATTTCTCAAATCTAACACATACACTGCCTTATCCCATCTACTCTTACACTAACATTAGTGATGGACAGGTCATGATCAGAGGTCTTTACTCACAAGTAGCAGCATATTTTCCTATGGCTCTACCGCAAGCAGTTTACTACACATCAAAACATTATCTAATGTCCAATATTTTTAACAGAACTGGTTCACAATAGATAGGCTGCCTGGTGAGATCTACAGATTCGCTGAAGCATGAAGACTTTGTCTGGACCAACATCAAACATGAACCTCAGCCCACAAATACATGGAATGGCACAGTCCCAGCACAGTGACCAACTTTCCTCTAATCAGATCAAGTTTGGTTTATTGCATGGTATGCCAAAAACGCAGTGCAGATCTAAGATCAAATGTGTAGATTCAGAAGAACATTTGTGCCTCAGTGTTTCAAAGAGCCACAGGTTCACAGCCCAGTAGAAATTTCTACAGTTGTTCACTGGGTATTTAACTTGTGCTGCTGTGAGTATGTCACAAAATAAAAGAAAATTATTTCAGGGAAAAAAAAAAGCGATGATTCAGACCCAGAATGGCACTGCAAACATGTCAGACCCTGTTAGTTACAACATCAATATATCTCAGTGTTGGTATAGCCTAAGTTTACTCTTCCTTTAGCTCAATTTTGATGGCTTTCTCTATAACTTGTAGATACCATCTGGATTACACTTGGCTGAGAAGGTCACTCCTCATACCTCTCAGTCAGAACTGAAGGCAAATAAGTCATTTTTTCCTACTTCTTTTTTGGGAGAGAGAGAAATCACCTCTGCAGAGAATGAAAAAAAATATCAACAAAAGTCAGTACGATAGTTCTGCAGCAACAGGTTTTCCATCCCAGTGAGTAGTCAGTCATGAGGACTTTCACTTCTTAAAATAAAAAAGCTGTTGAACTTTCAGCAGCCAAACTCAAAGTTAATGTGTAAAATGACCTGTAAGATTTCTGCAGGCAGTGGGCAGGACCCTCACAGAGCAACGCTTTTCCTTGTCAGAACAACAGACCTGAACAGAAGTAGGACTCAGAGAACATAAGGAGACAGAAATTAAACAGAGCTCATGTTCAGCATTTCACTCCTACTTTTAATCTCTACAGGAAGATTTAAGAAGTTAGAGCAGTGCAGAAATGCATCATGAATTCAAGCTACAATCATAACACAAGCAACCTGGACTAATAAGACAAAAGACTGAGTTTTGTTATGAGAATCTGTGGGATTTCAGAATGAATTGACTGCATGGTAAAGTCAGATTAAAAAAACTGGAGAGAAAGAAGTTTCAATTAAATCAGTTTTCTTGAAGTGCTAGTGATTCTACTATATGTAAAGATCACACACTTTATCAAGGACCTACGGCACAGCTGTATAGCAGCATTACATGGAAATGCAAGATCTCAATTACATATCCCAATATACACTCACTTTCCAGAGATACTATTCTGATCTCAAAACTATGCTTTTTTAATATATAATTTAAGCAATTTGTTTTAATAATAGATGACTTGGAACTGGATGATCTTTGAGGTCCCTTCCAACCCAAGCCATTCTATGATGCTATGATTTGCAATTTAAGGTATCTGTTCCAAACGAGAATAAAGCAAGGGATGAAATATTGGAATACACAATGTTTTTTTATTCTCAGCTCTGCCTTCAAGAGCACTCAGCACATTTGAACATTTTTCCACTTCCTAAGTGGTTGGTCTAATACCTAATATCAGATAAACATTAAGAAATAAAAATTTCTGACAAAGGCAAACAAGTCTTTAATTACCAATTAACTGTCTGCTAAATTATATCACAATCAAAGTCATAGTTTTCCCCTTTAATTTCTGCTTTACTTAATGGCCTCTTTTAGGAGGTCAGAAACAAAAGTGTCATGCAGACAAAGATAGAACTTCTATTTAAATGAGCTAGGAATGTTTATACACATCATGCACACTCAAACAAACGTGTAGCACATCTATAATATGCTCATTGTTCCTAAACATAGGATTTGTTTTTGTGCTTTGACAGATCAGATTGTTCTCTTTTTTAATGCTCCACTAAATCTGTTCACACTTTCAGCTTTCGTGATGCTGTAATTTAAAGGCCATGTTATAATTGTTCCAAAGAGGGCATGATGAAAAGGGAAAGAAGTAGAGATGTGCAGGAAATCCCTCTTTAATGCCACCAGCATGAGATGGTCTGTGAAGCCTCGGCGTGTTGGGGAGCGGAACCCCATGGCTGGTGGGGCTGACCTCCTGAGAGGCCACCAGTGGGGTGGGACTGTTGCCAAGTTGGCCTTCGTCACGCAAGAGCTTGCTCCCATTTGAAGTAATTTGCTGTTCTAGTACCTACTGAGCTCTCATTCAATTTTCTGTTTCCCTAAGGGACCTATGAGTCCCAAATAACCTGACAGTGAATAGCGACAAATAGAAAATGTTTTTTTTCCCCTCTCTTTTCTTCTTTACTAAGTTTTCTTTTACTAAAGTTTTGCCTAATTACTGTTCCTTTTTTGATTTGCATGGGGAAGAAAAGTTATTATCACTCAACTTTGTCTTTGAAAATTTGATCTAAATGCTTGACTGAACAAACATGAGCAATCCACTAACATGAACACTTAAAATGTATCAGTAATTCTGAGCTGGCTAAAAAATGCTGGAGAAAAGCCCTCCTCTTCCCCATTCAATTAGCGTTGCTTTCTGAAATGTTAAATGGTTAAACTAAAAGAGGGAAAAAGAAACAATTATGGATATTCAACAAACCAATATAGACAGAGAACAGCTAAAGCAAAGCTGTGATTGGAAGTCACGATAAGCCACAGTCATTAATCTTCACTGACAACATAAAACTTCATATCTCAGCAAGGACAGAACATTATTATGGAAAGCAGAGAGAGCAGAAATATCATCAGAGGCTAAAACTTCCACACACACCAAGAATTTCCTCAAGAAAATTTTCAGGCAAATATTTATCACTTCAGGATGTTATCACAGAGACATCACTACATCTTTAAGTGACTGGAGGAAAACTACTTGATGAGAGTATGTTTCCTTCTTTCAGTAGAAGATAATTTCCCAGAAATGACTTTTCCAAGGAATGATTCACATGAATTGCACAAAATTCTGCTCTCACACTATGGGCGCATCTACAGATCATTTGAATGAGAAAGTTAATTCCTAATAAAGTTGGTGTGACTTTACAGCACAGAAACTGTATCAAGATCCCAACAGACAGCTCAGGGTGGAGGTCCCCATGAGGCACCTAACCTGTGCTCATTGTCAAAGGTCTTCTCACTCAATCAAGGATAACTGATAACTACAGAGAACAAGTCTCATAACACCAAGTTTAGCAGGGAATGAGTTGTCCTCTGGAGACGCATCTCTACAGAACACACCAGCGGTACCCAGCTTACAGACAAACCTGAGTGAAATGGAAAACCTACTACTGCTGGCTCATGCACACCCATAGAGTGAGAGCTCCATGAGGTGGTGCCTGCTGCACTAGTACAAAAACCTGCCGAGATGCCAGCATTTTTTTCTAACATTTTTTGGTCCTGACAATTCTTTCTGCACAGGTCAACTAGTCCTGCAGGAATTTTTGACAGTGCTGTAAAGCTACTCTGCTGCAATCACATTTGTCCTTTTGTTGCATGGGCTCGCTTGGCACAACGTACCCAGTTCCCGTGCCGATCTGATTAGATTGAATTACATGCTTTTACTACTCCTACAAGCTAATGCAGCAGACCTACAATTAAGTGTGGGATGGTTTAAGGTCTAAATGGAACTAATGTCTGGCCCAAGCAAATGCCCCAGGTTCTATTTTTTTTCTTTAAAATGATATTTTTTTAGGCTCTTTTCCAAAAGTTAAGCCCCTGAAACAAGTCATAACAGTGAACCTACTCACCCTATTCACAATTATTGTTGCTCCCAAGCCATTTTTAGTATCTCTGACAAATTACCAAACATACAATATTGCCCTTGTAAGGGAAGAATGAACTGGAAGCAGCAGTATGATGTCATTGAGCCTTGTATAATATCAGCATGTAGAGGAAATAGATTTGTTAGTGTGACCATGCTAAGCACTGCAGCCTTATTTTTCTCCACCTTGAGAACTCAATACCAGAAAATATTAAGCTAAAAATTTTAAGAAAAAAGAAAGAAAGAAAAAAAAAAACAGAAGAAAAAACAACCAACCCTAAAGGCCCCTCCTTCATTGGCAGGAAAGCTAGAAATACCAGAGGTGTTAGAAGCCCTCTGGCACTGCAATTCCTGAAATTATGACAGAGCCTTCGAATTTGTTCTGGCTAGTTAGTCTGAAAATCTCCTAGAGGGAAACAGATAAATGGATAACAACATGATTATTGCCCACAAGCTCCATATGGAAAAGAGTGTAATTTCAGTGCACTGATATGATTATATTTAATTTGCCTGCTATAAGTTGCAGCATGCCATGTTACGAGGAGGACGATCAGATAACCCTCTGAACAGTGCACACAGACCTTGGAGCTTTTTGGCACTGGCACTGAAATAAGATTAATGGAAATGTGCTCAATTTTGCCTTGAAGTAGACTTGCGTTGCATCTTATTATTTCAACAGGTATTGTTCCCAACACCTTTATTAAGAAATAATAATAATAATAATAATAAAGGATCCAGAGATCTGGCAATATGAGAACTGAGGTCCCTTTTGCCTACATCTTCCTTGCTGATACCTGAACATTATTAAGCAAGCACTGTTTTTCCTTTGCTTCAGCTTTTAATGGAGCAAGACAGAAACCTTCTATAACCTGCAGGAAGGGCTTGGCAATAACCTAGCTCATCTATTGGGCCTTTCAGTCAAGTGAATGGCTGCCTTTTCTCATTTGGAATAGGTTCCCAAATAACTTGAGTTACACTCTGGTTGCTTCCTTTTCCCTTTCTCCCTCTTCTTAAAGATTTGCACACTGTCCTGCATAACTAAGTTAAAATACCCACTCAAATCAAGCTTTCTGTGTTTTGTTTTGCTTTGGTTTTGTTGTTTTGTTTAAAATTTGTTGGATTAGGAAGTTTGATTTTCCAAAAGAACATCATGTTTTTTTCCTCCTTTTATCCATTGTACATCTACATAATAGTAAAATAAACTTTAGTAACATTTCTCATGCACAGTATAAAAGTCCTTACAAATACTGTTCAATTAACAAAAGACTGATTGTTAAAACCACGAAGAGTTAAATAAGAGCTCTGCATCTTTCTCTCTTTTTATTTTTTCTTTTGCCCTGTAGACCTGTCAGTATGTAATTATTTTCCATACTGATGAGTTTAAATTGTTGGATCTTTTCCAGCCATGTTCAGCCTTTGGATTACATTCTCCTGCTTCTTCATTAGTGACAGAGTTACCCTCAGGTAACTGGCCAGCCCGGTCTTTTCCAGTCTTGTTTTTTGTTAACTCCACCCTTGGTTGAGATCTGTACCCCTGAGCCATTCCATTGAACAGCAAAACATTTTTATTGTGTAATGCATCTTTTCTTGCACATTGCAAAGGACTTGGAGACTTCTTATGGTCTGGTCTTCTCTCATATCTCTTGCACATAGAAACCAGCAAGAAAGCAATAAACTTCCTTTAACTTTCAGTGCACTACACTGGGACAAGAAGCCTGTCATTTTCTTCCCTTTTTCTTGCAAACTCTGAAAGTGGAATGAGCTCAAGTACTCACAAGGTATCAAGGTTATTTTTATTAAACATGTCATTTCTCCAAACATGCAGGATGCTTTCAAAACAGAGAGAGAGAGAGAGAGTAAACAAGTGCGGTCTGGTATAAGCTTATTTTTTTTTAAGCTAAATTGGGATACTAGTCTTTATTTACTTTTCCTTCATTCATTCATAGCAGATGCTCTTTCACTTCCATTTCCAGACCATACAAATTTAGATACAAAAATGTGTTGGTCTGACGGAAGACATTTGAAATTAAATGTGTCTGGATTTTCCAGAAAGAAATTGCCGTGGCATTTCCCACTAATCCCAGTGGTGTGCAAGGCAGGCTGGATAGCTGACACCATCGCTATTTCAATGTAGAATCCTTTTTTCTCGTTTCTTTGATCTTTTTTTTATTATTTTTTTTTGACTGCATGCTGTTGAAAGCATGTAAGACAAACAACTCAGCAACAATTCAGAGAACTCTTCTTCCCTTTTCATTCCTTCAAACTAATATAATTCTGGCGTTTGCAGTCTTTTTCCTACACGTTTTTTGTGGATCTAAACTCTTTTCTAGGGCTCCTCTCTGAGTCATTATCAATGAGAAGAAGCCAGATGATGGACCGACCTCTGATCTGACTCTGTTTCACCTTTTATAGCAATTTACACAGGCTTCCTGAATCACGTCTTCACAGAACGCTTTGCGCCAAGAAATTTTACCTTTGCATTTCTTATTAATTCTGTTCAAATCTCCCTAAATTCAGAGAATGCACAGTTCAGTGCACATCAAAACTAGCATTGCATGGCCAAGATTATTCAGCCTTATCCCTGTAGAGCATATCACTCACTCTTTGGGAAAAAAACAGCACTTATCTCTGTCCAAACAAATGATCACTAGAAAAATAAACTTGAACTGTAAACAGATTGTTGGACAGAGGTGTGCATGTGGGACCTGAAAGCCATCTGTTGAAGTTTGGTCTTCTTTGTTTGATTTCTCGTAGTCTATTAATACACAGTTGACTATGATAGCAGAATAATTCCAAAATAGTTAAGAAAAATGCTATTTATCTCAAGAAATCATCTTGGAAGAAATAACAAAATAATCGATTGCAAAACCCAAATAAAAAAAAAAGGAACACATTAATTAGGAAAATATTAATATTGAAGTTCGGTGTCTTGGAATCATTTCAGAAAATAAAATAAGGGCAGTGGTATCCACAACAGTTCTTTCTGGTACAGAGACATGTTGTTGTCCATAAGGAGCCATGCTGTACTGTACTGTCACGTCGTAGTCAACATCTCTGTCACCACTACCTGATCTTGGCCAGTATTTCACTGCTCCTTTGCTCTCTGACAAATAACAGCTCTTAAAATTCTCCCACCAGGAAGTGGGAGGAAAGAAATCAAAGCCAGACCACAATGTTGGGCAGCCAACTGGTATAAGCTGACATACAGAGCAGAGGAGAAGCACTGCTGTGCTCTACACATCACAGCACTGATCTGCTTCCCAGTGCCCACCATAGCATAGCGCAAACACTGACCCCTAGCACAGGGGAATGAGCATAAAGAAAGAAAGGAAATTACCAGAACAGAAAATTTAAGGCAATTAAGCTGAATGCAAGTTGGAAAGAAAGACATAGACCCGCCCTTCCCTGAGGCTGGGTGAAAATATGGAAGATCTCAAAATGAGATATCTTCTCTAGTTTGATTTATAAGGTAGAGAATTCCAGCTAACTGTCTTGTTTTGTGTAGCTGGTGATGTTGTATGTCAGCAGTATTTGTCAAAAGTTTAGTTTTATTCATTTTTCCAGTGTGCTTTCTTTCCTTTGCACAGCGGTGTTGGTAATGTGATTTGGTTCCTTCCAAATCTTTCTGGACTTCAGATCCTCTGATTTAGAAAACCATCCTCGACAAGCACCAGAATTTGTCCAGAGTCTTGCATGCCTACAACTGTCACAAAGAAGTACAGATCTTGTTCTTCATTTATCAGTGCATTTGATTACCCATACAAGAAAAGACACAATGTACATTCAAAGAGAGATGGCTTGAGACTATCACTTGTTTTGTTTTCTTTGGCACCAGTGTGTCTGTGTTTAGCTGTATGTATGTCCTCTTGCCAGATCTGGGACATTTGGAGATATAACATTAACATCACAGGAGACAGAGCAGAATGTATTAGTAAGGATAATCATCCAGCATTCTTGCACATCATATAAACAAAACAAAACAAAAACCTTTAAAGATAAAGAAAGGGAGAGTTCTACAGAGCTGCTGAAAAAAGGCACTGAAACAAATGCAAACAATTGGAAATTTTGTGGCAGTCAAGCAGAAACAGGGACTGGCTGCAGTGTGCCATCAACACCATGTAAGCAAGCAATTCATCTAACAGCCTGACCAACAAAGAAGTATTATCATTTATTATTTCCTAAGGAAAGAGTCTATTTAGGAACAAGCCTTCCCATTTATCTGAGCAACAGAACTGTGGCTGGCCAAGAATTTTCTGGAAAATGAGTATAATTGCAAAATTAATGTTTTTTTCTCTTGAAATTCAGATTGTGTCAATTTTCCAATTATTTTTTTAAAATTCAGATAACTGGATTCTTTCTTTCTGGGTAAATCCAACCAAAATCAAAATATTTCACTTTGTGAACTGCATGATAACGTCCTTTTAATGGTTTGTTTTTTTTCAAAACATCTTGTTAGCAAGCTGTACCTGCCATGCTGCTTCATGCAGTTGGTTGATTTATGGCCTCTCTGTATAATGGGACCCTGGCAGAGCCATATGATAGAGCAGGTTACGTCACTGAAGATGTGGCCTAGCTCACAAGGACAATTTGCATGAGGTAGTCAAATATCTACTGCTCTAGGACTAATGATTCTTTGTAGATCTTCATAAGATCATTAGTGTGAGAAGGATTTCTTCCTACTTCCCCTACCAATGAACTTTCCTGTTTCCCAGGTGGTCTCTCCCCACTGTTCCAGAGGAGTCTACATAACTGAGTTTCACTAAACCGTTAGCAAGTGGAAATCTCTCAGCTCAGGCAGTCCAACAGCATTCTTGTATAGAAAACCAAGCAGCATTCATCAGAATATTTGGGATCCATCCAATGTTCATCAATGCATGTTCATAAAGACATTCCAAACCCATTTTCGTAAGCTTTAGTGCCACTGACGAAGAGAAAGGAAATGAACATCAAAATGAACGAATAAAATTTACCTCTGAGCAGTGGAGAGTAATAGAAACCTTTAAAATTTGTGTCCCAGAGTGACATGGTTTACTGGGCATGGTGGTTATGGGCTGACGTTTGGACTAGGTGATCTTAGTGGTCTTTTCCAACCTCAGTGATTCTGTGATTCTCTGAAAGGCCTCTGAATTTTAGAAAGCTTTTCAACCGTGACAGCTAAAGGTGTTATTAGGAAAAGAACATGGATGGAACATTCAAAAATAACTTAGGAAATAACACAAACAAACAGCTTTGACTTCTTTTTCCTGGCTGTTACCAAATCTCTGACTTTCTTGGACTAGTGGCTTTAGTTTTTTCCTTTCTGCTTTTTCTTCCCCTGTCTTCAATAGGAGGACAATTCCTTGAAAGAGATCCAACCCCTCCATCCCTCCAATATTTACACACATAACAGCACACATAACTCTACACAATCCAGACCCTAAATTTTACTATCACACAGTCATCAATATGCTGGAAAGGACTGCTGAAGGACTTTGGTCCAGTACCCCTACTTGAAGCAGAACTATCACCAGCTGTAGCTCAGGTCCTAGGTGGCTGCCCTGAACGATTCCAGACTGCACAAGTCACCAGGGCTCACAGGATTAGATGTACTCACATGCATACAAACACAAGACCAACCTGCTTACTTTCCTTTTCCTTTTAATCAGGTGGTTCTTTCCTCATGCTGCCCCTTTAAAAGCAATTTTGTGCCAAACATCAGTAAAAGGATGCTGGCAACACTTTTTAATAAAAGGCAAATCCCACTTATCACTTTTGATATTCATTTTAGTAACATTAATCATGATGAATTCATTCAGCATGTCGCATGACTGCTGTGTGTAATTTCTTAGGAATTCCATTTTCATTTAACATTAATTAAAGAGCACTTATTATAGTGTTACCAAAATTAATTCCCGGTCTGCAGCCTTGCCTGCCAAGTTCCAACCTTCAGCAAATTATTATGGGTGAGTTATAGACCCTGGGAAAATGAGGTCTATAATGGAATATTAACTGTAGTGATGCATTCATCACTATATTACAAAAAGGGCAATGTTCAGGGAGATGGCGATCATTTGAAATGATGCACTCTCTGATCCTGCCTCTGTCTAGCCCTTTAAGACAGTTATTGGAGCCCACAGAAATTATGGATAGTTAGCAAGCTTGTTTAATCCAATGTGGCTTGTGAGACATTCTATTCTTCTTGCTTAGAGTCTGTTTGATTATGATACAATGATCAGACTCAGGATATTACCTCTTTGGCAATTCAGCTTCCTGCTGCTGAAGCTGCACAGACACCATGGCAATATTTTTGATACAGCCCAGCAGAGCTAAGTGTCATTCATTAGAAGAAGATTTATTCACATGCATCTGTCTTGAATCTGTCATTTTCTCCCTAAAGGGACTCAGACATTTAATGTCTTTTTTTTTCTCTGACATTCACCATGGAGTATATAAACTTAGTTTTCTCATATTTTCAGCACACACAAAAAAGAAGTTTTGTATATCTTAAAGGATTTTACTACATCCTGTTTTTGCAAGAAATCCTAGAGAGACCATGAATTATATAACAGAACTTCCAGGAAGAGAGGAGGTCAGGCACTACTTTTCTTCTTGTTTTATGTAAGTTCACACACCATTATTTGGTCCCTTGCTCAGGCACCTTTCCTAAAAAATTCTAAACAGCTCCAAAGCCTGCCTGCTGACAATCTTACACCACAAATGTCAATGCAAAAAGAGAGATTTTTGCTAAGGCTGGGGCAGATTTTTCTTTTTAGCTGAATGGAGGATAAAAAAAAAAATACGGAGGAAAGCCATGTTAAGGTTGGAGCAACATGTGAAGACTTCTATGTGCCTTTTTTTCCAGTCTCTTATTTAATATTTGTCTGGGAAAGCTGTTCCCCAAAGTGGCTCCTACAGATCGAATTCCATTCCGTAATACAATGCTGAACCTCACAGGTATCCAAAACCCAAGGAGACCTACAGTCTGTCCACAACAACAAATGACAGAGAGCATGTTTGTCATGCCATGGGACAGATGGACCCATCATAACCCAGCTGAGAATATGTATGGCTGGGACTGAGACATCTGTCTTGCTTTCGGTCCAGAGCTGTCTTCAGTCCCCAGGGCTCTGGGAAAAGCCAGACCAGCTGTGACTGTCTGGACATATCCAAGAATGCAGATACCATGGTTCCTAGCAATCAACTCATATAGCTACCTGTCCATCAGCTCCCAGGCATAGAGGTGCCAGAAATCCAAAGCTAAGCACAACAAACATTGGCTTCTGTCTCAGGCATCAGCTTCTTGGAATTCAAAATTGGATGAGCCCCCATCTATTGCCCCAGTGAAGATTCCTTCCATAGCACAGCTCGTCACTCCATTTCCTAGCAAGACAGAAAGAACACCTACCATTGATCTATGACACAGCAGACTTAACAAAGAGCCAGTTTTAGATTCTTCTGTTGGCTGAGAGGACTTGATCCTGCACCTTTCCCAGCACAGGACCTGGTGCCTACCCAGACAGAAACCAAGGAATGTAGGGAGCCCAAGCTGCTAACTTGCTGCCATGTATTTTAGGAAATTATCATTCTAGTGTTGCAATGCCAAACCTAAGCCATTCTTTTGGTCCCAACCTTTAGCATCTCAACATTCAAGACACCCATTATCCAGCAAGGGCCAGCTGCCATTTTGGGCTTACAAAACAAAGTTTATCCCAAGAGAGTGGCAACATTACTCCTAACATGAAACAACAGCCTCCAGTTACGAGATTTTGGCAAATCTTGTTCACTACAGTCCTTGTCCCAAGCATCCCTGAGAGTACCTGCTCTGCTGTTCCAACAGCGTGGCTTTTGTGCATCACACATCAGCTTGCTTTCTCTGCTTAGCCAGGAACTTATACTCAGTAGAAGCATATTCTCCTGAAAGTAGTATCAGAAAACAAACCTACTGACTAAAAATCATTCCTTGAAAACGTTCAGCAACAGTTTACAAAGCAACAAAAGTTCTTAAAATGCCCCAAGGTTATGTCTGTGACATGAGCTGCTCAGAACTGCAAGTCCTATGTGGATGTAATGATTCCTGTAGAAAAGATTAAGGGATGAGACTGTGATTACCACTCTGAATACCCTAAAAATTGTTGTGACTTGAGTCAGCAGTCAGCAATTAACTAGTAAACTATTAGTTTTCTCTTTTTAGACTTTAAATATTTGAAGAAGAAGAAATAAGAGTTAGCTCCTCAGATAAAAATCCAGCTTTTCAGAAACCCCAATACTGCATGGCGTTGAGTCACACAGGTGTTATTTAACATCCTGCCAGGACACCTGGGAGCAAAATACTGGAAGGGATTTTTGGTATTTTCTTGCAAGGTGACATCCATCACCCTTGAGTAACAACTTGCAACAGTTTGTTCTAAAATGTTTTGTGTGATTAAGCACTGCAAGTTCAAAGCACACATCATTTCGTTCCAGGTCATGCACAGGCACAAATATGGGAAGGGAGAAGTCTCTCTGACGTTTCCAGGTAAGAATGTCTTATGTGTTTTTCACGGACTTCCTCTAAACTTTGCCAAACTCTGCCAACACATGCCTTTGGTATGAATGAAGGACTCAGCTAAAAAAAAGTATCTATCATGAGCAGGAAATGCGCTGCTACCTTGTGACTCATTCAAACAGCATTTTCAGCAAGGATGTGAGTTTCACCTAATTGATCACAATAATTCTGAGAACATATTTCACTCCACGATTCAATCTTAGCCCACTTGAGGCTTGTAGGTAATTGGACATGCACCTAATAAAGGTTATACTAATCATCCTCACTAAATCGATGCTTAGTTCTTTGTAGCATCACAACAGTAAGTCTGCAGAAAGGTCACTGAAGTAATAAAGAACTAAGTATGCTATGATGTCTCTTAGTACTAAACCAAATATATAACAAATAAACAAAACGTAACTACTACACTTGCCCACGCTGATACATTTTCCACTCTTCAACTTTTGCCTGGTTCATAAAACTGCTCTTTAAAATATTGTTTTGTATTAGTTTCCTACACTTTGGAAAGAGAAAGGAGGCAGCTTAGCAGGTCATTCAGTCCACACAGCTGATTCTGCAGATTATATTGATGTCCTACAAGAATATTACTAAAAACATCACTGTATCTTGAAATGAGGCTTCATCTCAGCACTGTCAGTCAATAGGGCCTTTTGGTCCATGCTTCAGCAGGTTTGGTTTAAATCCAGTGGGCAGACTTACTGCATCTCATACAAGCTGTGCACAGACCTTCCAAATTTGCTACTTAAGGGAATGTGACAGTGAAGGATGTGAGTAAATCGAATCTATAATACATTCCTCTCAAACAGTGTCTTCATCTCCCCTAAGGGTGCATTCTGCTGTACAGACTTCTACACCTGTAGCTGTGTGCTGAGTCACTGCTTGGTACCACACAAAGCACATTGCCTGTAGGGGGAAAGAAGACACTGCTTGAGATAAATGCATTATAGATTCAATCTACTCTGATCTTGTTAGTGCAATCTCTATGTTTTTGTTAACTTTTTCTACTTCTGTAGTGTAGATATTGTGTTACATAGACTATAAAAGAACCTGCCAGGAAATGGGTTCTTCCTTACCAGTCTACACTCAGGTAGATAACTGTATGTATTTATGTACAGATGGTAGCAAACAACACTGACTGTCAAGCCAAAGCTCAGAAAGGACTTAAGAGCACGTCAATAATATGCATTTGTTTTTTGTTTATAGCTCTTAATAAAAACTCCCTACTGAAATAGTTCTGTTCTGAAGACAAATGCCAGAATAGCTCAAGCTTATTACATTTAGGATCCAACTACTGAAATGTTACGTTACCTTGAGGTTGCAACTTAGTCACCACAGTTGCCCTGTTCCTCAATTTTATATGAGATATCTAAAAATAAACATCTGTGATTACATGAGAACATTTTACTGGGTCTTAGACCCTTGAATGTTTCAATGAATTCAGTGGGTTTACCGAGCAACAGCTGTTTAACATGTTAAACTCCCGTTTAACTCATCAAAAAAAGGAAGCACAAACGTAAAAACTGACAATTAGTTGTAAATCACACCGCCCCAGATGCTACTGTGTGGTGAAGAACATTAAATTTAGCTCTTCTCAGTCTTTGAAGCTGAGAGTTTTTCCACAGGAGCTGAAGAAAAGTAGAGTGAACACTGAATTTCCATTTCCCAGACATTTCACTGTAAGAATTAACTTGATGTGGAGACATTTCTTAATTTCCTTTGAAAATCCTGGTTCCTGAGTCTACACAGTCAAGAGTCCTCCTCCTTTCTGGCTGGAGATCAGAGCAGTTCATAGCAGCCTCTCTCCCCTGGGTTGCCTAAAAGACGCACGCAGTGTTAGTTCAGATTTGGTGCCAAAGCAAGACCTCCCGAGCTGGGCTCTGTTGCCTGTGGAGGTGAAGGCTGCCAGTGAGGTGACAAAATAGGAATGCTGGAGGTTCAGAGATGCAAAGCAAACCTATTTCCCCCTTTTTCTTTGTTCTGTTTTGTCTCCCTGATTCAGGACAGCTTTTGCCAGCTGTTGCTTCCTACGCTTCCACTTGCTGATGGAGTCCCGCCGTTGTGAGCTCTAAATGAGCTGTCACTTCTCTGTCTGCTTTACAATTACACAGGAGCTGTTATGAATTCCAAAGACATAGAAAAACCTTTCTTTCTTCTCACGCAATCAAATACAATTACATCTGATACTGAGGAGGAAGGACTTTTTAAAGTACAGGTTTTGCAGAGCAGGACAAGTTGATAAGAGACAGATTTGGTCAGACAGAACATGTTTATGAGGAATGTGAATTTTCACAAAACTTCCTTTATAAAGCTTCCTTTGGTCCAAACTTAGAAGAAGGAACCAACTCTAAAAAAGCCTCATTTGGGCACACCTATGGAGCTACATTCCACTTCAATCCATCCTTGGAAAAAAATCTGCCTCACACTTAAGATTTTGGCCTCTGCTGTTCTCCATGTAATGGAAGTGGCTCTAACAAGGTCAGTTTATCCAATAGATCCGTTCAGACATCTATCCTCCATCTGATTTCAAGAAAAGAATTTTGGGGGCCAGGGTCACAGAGGATCAGGAAGCTCTGTTTTACACCTCTCCCTGCAGCTGTCGAGAGCAGGAGCTATATTCTCACACAGAGTCAAGCTTAAGTGAACAAGAGTATGTAATGTTTGGAGAGTTGCTCTGACCAGTTTAAGTGGAACCACAGTGGTATTTTTTTAAAAGTAAACATTATCTTCTAACCAATTACTGAGAAAATTGTAGTGGTAAATCTGCTAGCCCTCAACAAAAGCTCTATACCTATTTCTGTTTCTCAGGATTCTCTAAAATAACTTATTTTTCTTGGATTTATTCAAATATATTTCTTCTGTCTTCCTCATCTTTCTTTCCCTGTAAGGTTTTACAGTTCCCCCTTCTTCCCGCATGGTCCCCTTAATAAAATATATTTTATGTGTTACGAAGGAGAAAAGATGACTTGGGAATTGTGGTTGCATGGGAATTGTCCATGTCAGCCATACCACAACATCTGCTGACACAGCACTGGGCAGTGCCACAGCACCAATTTCACCCCTTCATCACAGAATCACAGATTTGTAAGGGGTTGGAAGGGCCCTCTGGAGATCATCAAGTCCAACCCCTCTTCTAAATCAGCCTCTCTCATTTGTTAGCTTCCTCAAAGTTTTCATTTCCCTTTAAAATACAGTTTGTTGCAGTAAAAGATGGGAATGAGGAGCTCACTCCATCACAAATTTAAAAAACATAACTGAGTGCTGTCATTCAGCTGAAATGCAGCTAAGGTATCCAAAATGACTTCTCTTCCTCACATTAATCTTTCAAAACGGTGTTCAGCATCTATCAAAAAGTCTTCTATAAACAACTTTTTTTTTTTTTTTTTTTTAAAAAAAAAATGTTTGTGGTTTTTGTGTTGTTTTGGTTTTGGTGTTTTTTGTTTTTTTTTTTTTTTTTTTACCATTTCAGGTAATGATACTTGATTTGCTCCATAACGTGCAGGGAAGTCTGGTGAATGTTAGGATTGTTTGGCAGACAGGAAGTGACTGCATCATTAACACTATCCAGAAGTGAGTGGTGATAAACCCTGGCACGGCAACAAAAAGAATAGCTAGGCAGAGTGACACGAGAACTTGTGGAGTACATTCTGCAGTCGAAGGCAGAAACCCACATGAACTCAAAACATAACCAGTTCAAATAAACCTTGTCCGTTGCAAGCTATAAACAGAATGAGTTCAAGAGTGAATGTATTGGGGATGGCATGGTAGCAAAGTGAGATAAGATGCTTTTTTTCACTGCTACTTTGAATAAAGTAATCAAGTGCATTCTAGTTTTCCTCTAAATATGTTTAATAATGTAATGATAACTGTAATCAGTTAAGAGAAGTCCAGTTGCAGCTACCATCTTGAAGTTATCTTCCAAGAATTTCCTGCTGTTATTATCCTACAGCTCTGGCAGTTCAGTTGAGACTGAATGGCAACTCACACTGTTAACACAGTAGGATATCAGACTTACAATTCAGAAAGAAACAAAAATGCACCAGATATGTCCTCAGATACTGATGTGCTTCTCATGTTTAACCTTAAGCTCAATAAAGTTTCATGAATTTCTGCATGGTGTTCATGCTCCTATATACTGCTTATGCTGAATTACTGCTGTCATTCCTTTTTTAGCAGGAAATATGAGCCAGTTAATGGATTTACCTTATTTCCATTCATGGTAGAAACTCAAAAGGATTGAAAAAAAGTATCTACCTATAAGTGATGAAATATCAAATAAATAGTTGTAAATCATGAATGCATTTGTCAATTAAGCCATTTCTGACCTTCTAAAAAGGAAGTCAATTCTGATATCTACTATCTATCCACTAGATACTGATCTGTTTTATGCATGAATTTGATCCATCCTAATCTGTGTATCTATTATATGCTAGAGTAATAGCTCTCATCCTATCACATCTAAAATAAACTTTTCTAATGAGTTCAAGGGAATGAGAGTATTTGCTTTGGCATCATGGGTATACGCATTTCACAGACTTAGTCCATTCTGACATAATCAACAGCAGGAGAACACATTAACTTATCCTCAGTCTTCATAACCTCATCAAGCTTGGTAGCCAAGCACAAAGTCAGGCAGTCCAGATAATTATTTAGAAAAACAAGAATCAAAGTCTCAAGAGAATATTATGAGATTCTAATCTATGCAGAGAATGATTAAACATGGATAGTGTTTGAACTAGCAATGCACTGGCCTAGGTAGAGTCCGTTCATCAATTTCAATGCTTATCGTATTTGTTTGTCCAAGTAATGGAGAAGTGATTAAGTTTTCATAACAGCACATTGAAAAAAATTTTAAAAAATGGAGAAGACTAACAATTTATGGCAAATATATGATTCAGGTGTTGATGGTACAAGTAACACAGAAGAGTTTGTTTGCTGGCATAGAGTGCCCAGCAACTTCATATTTTGGAAACTCAAACACAGATTTCTAGCAGCTGTTGATGTCTGGAAGAAGGATAGAATCATGTGAAAACCTTAAGCTTCAAGAGGTAAATTATCAGAAACATCTGCTTTAGGATCCACTTGAGGAATTGAACCATTTAAATCCCAATGAAATGGATCTCAGCCACACATCATCTTTAAAATGTTTTCTGGATCTCCTACATAAGTCAGTGGAGCAAAGTAGAGAGATCTCAGTTCACCTCTTACCCAAGCTGGAGTCTCCTTACGAAACAATACTACACTAAATGAAGATATTAATTTAGATCTCCTTAGGTCTATAAGCATGTAGTGTGATAGTGCAATCCTCAAATGCTTAATGAAGGCTTGTTAAGTGTGTCATTAAGGGTATTAAAACTCACTAGCATTGCAGTGCAGCACTACAGTGATTTCTGTTTTTCTGTGAATTCACCTGGGGACAGCTCCAAGTTGTCTGCCCTGGGATCTGTGGGCATCCTGTTGGGTGCATATTACTTACTGAAGCACACAGACACTTTTATAACTCACACTCTTTGCATTCAGAATCTTGATGTTAATCATGATGTTAATACATGTCACTTCATTTCTTTGTTATTCTCTTTCCTTGCATGAAAACTGTTAGAGGCAAGAATTTGGTTTGGAGCAACAGGGCATTTTGTCTCTTTTACTTGGTCCCTTTGATGTCAAGCAATTTATTTTTATGCCAGAGATCCAAGTCTCCCAGTGTTACCAGAATTCCTTACTACAGCTTTAGCCTTTGCCATAATATGGAAGCTCAGTCCATAACTTAGCACAGAAATCAGCTGCACAAATGTAAGCACCTTGTGCTATTTAAGATGTTCCAGAGCATCTGAAACACCTTCACAGAAGTGTAACTAAGACATAAGACATCTGGGAGACAAAGATCTTTAAGAGCTCAAAGCTAGAACACTCTAAAGTATCTCAAAAGGCAGAATACATCCACTTTAAGCAACTGAATCTACATTCAATCTGACAGAATATCAAGATGGGAATATATCCTGAAATTTTTCTTTTCATAACTATTGGTCAGATAAGCTTTGACAAATATCAAGGACGGCACTCCTGGATCTAATAATGTCTGCGGTAACTCCTGATGAAGTATTTCTCTATTGTGGCACCTCCTTTCTCTTTTTCTCTCTTTTCAAGTTTTCAAAGTCTTTACTGTCACACATGGAAATACTATACTTGTGTCTCTTTGAAATCTTCTCTTCATTGTCAAGTCTTTATCCAGGGTTTGTTTCAAACTTAAAAAGTATTTCACACTCAAATCTCTGATGTAGCATTAAACAGATATAAAATAACAAGTATATAAAGCATCGAGACAGCTTGCTTAGATCATCAAAAGAAATTATTCCACAAAGAGGCCAGCATTAATCTAAGCTGAGATAGGGTCTTCAGCTATTCCTTCTTTACGTTTGAGTGAATTAGTGGCGGAGATTATTTTACTGCTGGTTTTCATTGGGGGTTTTCTGCTGCTATTTTCAGCAGTTGGTAGTCAAAAGTTATTCTGGAAAGCATTGATGACACAAAAAATCTACGGATCTAATCTTGTAGTAGCCTTGTCTTTAATTAAACTTAGTGTGTCGACACATTAAGGAGTGGTTTTAGCCCTTTAAATTCACGTATAGAGCCAAATGCATGTTTTGTTGGAAACACTTATCTGGGGAAAAATACCATGTTTCAAGCAGTTGACACACAAGCAAATAAAAAGCTCAACTATTCTGGGAAATATCATATTGTGGTTTTTAAAGATGAACAAAATCCCAGTGTTCATTCAGTCTAATGGATAAAAAGGACAAACTCATTGTCTTATCACAGTGGTCGATTGTACAGGAAGCTGAAATTGGATGTTTGTGACAGACAGTGAAAAAATAGCATCTGTGTCCATTAAAAAAAAGTCAACTCATGCTGCATTCCATATGGAAAAACCAGTATGAGTCCTCAGCCAAACCTTCTTTCTTTTTTTCTTTTATTTCTATCACCAAACTATCTTGATTTATACTTTATTTGAAGTTCTCAACATGAAACTTTCAATCTCTTTCTCAATAAAAATAAACTTGCCTTTGTTAGTTAGTAGGCAGCTGACACAAAGTTTGAGCATTCACTTGTTATGGGAAGAACCATCTGGGAGTGAATCTTTCACATAGCAGAAAGATGTGAAAAGTCTGCAAATTGTTACTAATAAATAAAGCTGATTTGTGAAATTGGTTCCCAGAATCTGCCCACATTCTGAGAAAACTCAACGTTACTACTGGAAAAATTCTCACTTCATGTAATATATTTCTAGTTACTTATTAACAGCTGAATGTCTCTATTCACCCTTTATAATAAAACTTTCCCATCCACCACAGTATTTCTTCTTTAGATTTCAATTGTACATTGTGAGAAACTCCAATAAAGCATGGGTTGTTTGCATAGTTTACTTGGTTTATTAATTTACTGTCATTCGTGTATAGACACCTCTTGCCTGTGGGTAAGGGCAGTACTTGCCATTTAAACTATATGACCTATCCTTTAACAACTGAAATAATGTTTTAGCTGTTATTCTGTTAGGAGGATAGCTGAGGGCTACATTATTTATCTGTTACTAGTCTGTCAATGCATTCCCATTTTTCTCAGTGGATAGATGATATCCTTCGCAATTTACTGGAAGCATAAATAAGGACTGTCATATCTTAGCATGAGGAATACAGCATAGGGTCTGAAGTCTTGGCTCCAGACTGAACAGGAGAGAATATAAAATATCTTTCCTCATCCCAGCCCTAAGAAATAATCCAAATTCTGTCAGAAATGGTTTTTATTACCTGACTGCTCTGGGATTAGATGAGCTCTTCCAGTCCCCGTTTACTCTCAAGATTGTGAGAATTTCCACAACAGAAAATCTGCTGCTTAAATAAGTGCATACAGCTTTGCTAATTCAAATGTCTTTTACACAGTTGGTACTGGAGTCAGACTAGGGCAACCAATGCTCTCATGCCTGGATGTTGGTTCCTGAGCTACACATAAAGACATCCCCAAACTAGCTGTGCACATAAACTCTGCACAGAAAGGCATTTGGGATAATGAATTAATGGCCTGCAGGTGAGAAGAAAGAAAGAAAGTTCAGAGGGTCCTTCATAAGAGAAGAGACTGCCATCCCTCCATTCTCGTATTAGAAAGATCACACCTGAGCAACTACATGGACTTCACTCTGAAAGACAGGGACAGTCTGTTCTAGAATAAAACCAACTCACCACTGTGCCTTGTAACTATCCTTCTCCCAAATAACAGCTCTTTTCATATTTCTCTTTCTGTCCTTTAATATTTTTCCTTTCTTTTTCTTCCTTTTTCTTTTTTTTTTTAAGATCCTATCATAAACAAAAATATGGAAAACAAATTCTTAATCGTGCAAGCACTATTCAGTAATTCCTTTCGATTTATTTTAGCTTCACAATAGTGTCGTACCAAGGCCAGTCCTATGGGGCTGCATGATTGCCAGCTCTCATAATATAATAAATTCTCCGCAATCAGATATATAACTTGAAACCATTTTCTGTATTTTAACCAATTTACTTTAGGACACTCTCTTAATCCAAAAGCTATATAAATTTGGAAAAGTGAAAAATTTGCAATCCATTGGATTATCCCTTGTACATAAGCCCTGAAATTCCTTGTTGTCCACACCACTCCTGTACACAGCTTCATAATCTTTGAAAGAGCCTCAAGGGGCTATTTAGCTCAGAACTTCACAAGGCAAACTACGAGAAGGAAAGATAGAAAATTTAAGACCGAATGTTCAAGGAGTTCGGTTCAGCAGTTGCTTAAGTGTTAGTACGGACATTTTTAGACCAATAAAAAAACTGCTGAAAGTTCTTTAAGCCTCAGAACTGGGATAAACGCCCATTGCAAACTGCTTCAGAAAAGGTGGAAGTTGTCTCGCTTTGAATGCATACTAAATTAAAAAACATAAGGAAACTATTGTTCTGCAGAATGCAAGCACAAACTGCATGTTGTAGTATATATTCTTCAATAATTCAAACTTTAAAAGATGCAGCATTTTGAGCTTTAAAATAACAAAGTTACACTCTTGTAGGGGTTATACCACATGGAGGTGTTCATTTCCCTTTGTCTTAGTTACGTAAACTCAAAGCAACCCCATACAGTAAATGATGTCTGCCCTATTGTCTTATGTAAACATTCTTTTGTTATTCTTTAGTGAAAAGCTGTGTTTAAAGAAAGCTCTGTATGAATTCCAATAAAGAAACTAGTATAAGAAAACTGGATTCATAAAATGAATTAGAACAGCTCTACTGTTTCATCGACTGGTGCTGGAAAGCCAGCAAAGTCAGATAATATTTTATTTGGAGCTGAAATGAACTGTTGTGAACTCTGACAAACTAGCACTTCAAAGCATTCTGAACATACTGCCACCAGCATACGGAAATTTATCGTGACTGAGAGCCTGACTCTGACCCTGTTTACATCATCATTACTCTGCTGACTTCAGCTGGATAGAAGATCAGAATTAAGTCATTGCGGGCTATCTCTGTTCTCCGTGATTAACGAAACATTAAAAAGATAAAAGAAAAAAGAAAGAAAGGAGATCATGCCTGATAGGTCTCTTCTTCTTTCAAGAAAGAGCAGTTTAGAAAAAAATCAGACAAAATGCTAAGCTACACTGGGGAATCTTTGCGGGTGGCCCATGCAGGAATTGAGCGAACTGATGAAAAGTAAGATGTCAACTTTGTTGATATTGCTGAATCTTCAGAAATCTGTGCTTTTTGCGAACGGGATACAGCCCACTGCAATGCAGTCCACATGGTTCCATTATTTTTACTGAACCTTGGGAATACGTCAGTGTAGCTAAATTAAAACATAAATAACAGTAAAAGTATTTTAAAACTTTTAAAATACATATTTTTACAACCTCAAGCTTACTATGAATTTCAAGGAGATGAACACATAGAAATCTGACATTATTACAACAATAATTTATTAATGATTTGTATATTTCAGTACTCCTCTGGTTCTCCTGGGATGACACTAAGACTTATCTGTGCTATGTATTTCACAGACAAAGAAGAGACTTTTTTGTCCTCACAAATCAACAGAATAATGTGATTGCTGAATGTACATAGAAGCCAGCACATAAGAGGTTTGTTATACAGCAGGGTATAAATTGTATTGCTAGATATCCCTAAATGTCCCCTTTATGTATTTTTTTTTAATCTATCCTGTGAGTAAGTCTTCAGACATGGAAAACATTTGAAAACTTGTGAAATTCCTCGATGGCACACAAGTGAGTATAGCCTAGCCACTGAGAAGAATTCAAAGGGCTTTGATTCTTTAGATCTGGTGTGTAATTTATCTGACATATGGCACGTGAAACTTAACGTAAAGTAATGCAAATTGGTTACAGAAACGCAATTCAGAAGTAAAAAGTGAAAGGGAAAAAAACACAGAGAGACTTAATAACATTGGACACCCAATAAAACAATCATAGAAACTGGCCTGCTGCCAGTATAGTACAAATATACATGTCCATGAAACTGATAGAGCAAAAATCCCACCACCATTCCCCAGGGGAGTAGTTTTAATCTTAGCCATAGCTATGATGTCATCAAAAGCTATTATTTCATTCCTGCTTCCCCCGCTACCCCCCCCCCCCCCCAAAAAAAAAAAAGAGCCCAGCCAAGACAAATTGCACAATGAGATTTCTCTCCCTGCAATAACACATGCCAAGACTGTGGTGGCTGGAACACGGATTTAGGTGAAAACAATGCAATTTTTAGGAATGCATCAACATTTTCAATGTTTCAACAGAATAGTTCATCACAGTTCATCACAACCAATCAAGGTTAGGGGGACCATCTTTACCATGTATTATCATGCCACCCCCGTACAGAAGACAGCCATAAAGCCTATGTACTGTTTATCTCCTGCTCACAATTATTTAAATGTGCGCATAGTGATTATTCTTATTCTTGATGTATTTCTTCAAGCCAGTGTAACCTCTCCAGCCCAGAAAATGGCAGGAAGCGAGAAGTGTGTGAAAATTTGTCTCTACAAAATTGTAGCTTGCTGGAGTTTGTCATTCACTTACAATATCTTTTTCAAATATACCCTGAGGTTTTTACTTTTCTTTATCACTTCCAAGTCCTTTCAAATTCCACCAGATAGTGTCTCTAATGGGATTTCACGAAATACCATTGTCTCCCTGCCATTTTGTGAACTTTCTCAGACAAAATACTTTATAATTTCTTGTAGTCCTCCTATCTTCTAAACATTCAGAACAGACTGTGATGCCAAAAACAGCAAAGACTTTTTCATTCGTACATTCAAGAAGAGATAACAGCTTAACCCTATCTCTTTGCAATTAGAGCTTTACAATATGACGTTGCCTTGGCAGTTTAAAAGTTCCTTTCATTGACATACTACTGTAAGGCACTTTTGCAAATCTCTTGATGAATCCCAGGTCATTTGAACCGTTCAACTATAGCTTTATCCTAACCCTACTAGCTATGCATTAATGTTAGCAACATCCCACATCCTAATCCTGTAACACTTGACACTGACCCACACTCAGTCCAAAATGATGTGTGTGTTAGCATAAAGCCAGGCAAACAACATACTAATCAGAAATGCAACAGGAAAGTGAAAGATGTATAAAACAGCAGCAGCAATTGTTTTAGCAAAAATAAAGATGCCACTCTCCCCAGACATAAATTTGGTTCATAGAGGCTTAAATACAGCTGATGAAATAGCATAAACAGGTACACAAACGCATTCCATTTTTACAAATCTCGTAACTAAGCTACTGAAGGTGTCTTGATCATGACTTAAAACAAGAGGGAAATCCAGTCTGAGGTCAGATTGAAAGAATTAGATACAGACTTAGAAAATGGAAAGTCTTTTATATGTGATAGACTCCCATCCTCTGTAATTCACTGCAGATTGGGTAAACGATTCCTTCAGATCTGCTGCTGACAGCTTAATATTCCCAATGATAATGTTGTCAGGTGATAACACAGAGCCAGCCCATAGGCTTTGATCTGAATGGAAAGTTTGCATTGACTGCACTATTTTGAGAGAGAGTCTGTTTGGAAAAGAATCACTGAAACATTACCTAAAGAGCATGTGATTGTGGATAGAAGTGCATCAACATCAAAAAGGTCCAGGCTGCCTTCCCCAAACAAATCTAAACCGTGACTGAAATTCTCTCTCCAAAAACTATTACAGAGGCAGCCAGAGGCACGCAAGAGCTATCCTGAAGAACGTACTCTGTTTTTAAAATGAGTGCTATTGTCAACTGTATTCTCTCAAATTTCAGGAACATGAATGCATGGCTTGTACAAACTCTCCTTTAAATGTCTCTCTGCATCTTTCCTTAGCTAACCACAAAACCAATGAAATTCCTCTAAGTTTCTACATACATACATATAAATATGCTTCCAATTATTTTCCTGGCATGGTTATAGAAGAATTTTCATAGACTAAGGCCTTTATGTCAAGATAATAAAAATGTGTCTTTTCAAATGACATTGATACTGTTCTGTTGCTGAGTGGCTGATTCAGTGATCGCAATAGTGAAAAGCTGGATTGTCCCCGTGGGTACTTAAGGGGAGGGGAGGAGCAGCATTCCCCATTCTCCACACACATTAAGGACAAACATTCCCCATCTATAGGCAAATGGTACAGAAAGAGAGAGAGGAGAGGAAAGAGGTGTAGGGGTGTGATTCTTCTCCTGAACCACATATCAGCCTTTGGAGGAGGTAGGTCTACCAGTGCAGAGAAGCTTGCAGAACAGTTCATAGAAAGGATGAAATTTCTCCATCCTCTACAGAGCTCTACATTTCAGTAGGAAAGGCCAAGTACGAATGGCCAAGTTTGGCACTGAACTCAAAACCAATCCATTTGTGTCTTCAGGAGCTCTTGTGCTCAAAGGCTTCTTGAAGGCTTTCAGTCCAGTGAAACTTCTTTAATCAATCAACAGCCTGGGTGCTGGCTAACAGAAAAGTGAGAAAGAGAGTGATTCTCCACTCCTCGAAGCAGCCAATAGCTGATGCACCTCCTGCACCAGAGACTGCTACCAAATGTGTTTAATAGTCTTCAGTGGAGCTGCCTGGAGAGGCAAAGTACTGCCAAGAGTTTTTGAAATCCTGAATGTATTTGGCTTCACAACATCCTATGTACTTGCGAAGTTCATTGCCATATCTGTTGTAAATCCACTAGGCAGGAATGGATTTGGACATGCCTAAGCTCCCATACAGTAAGATACAGCAAATATTACATGTTCAGTTCTGCAGACAGACCTGCCATGTACCAATCTTCAGGCTTATGTTTCATATACATATATGTCAATCGATATCATATCCCAAGTTTCCACGTCATGTTTCAGTTTCCAGTATAAGGTGCATTCTGACAGCTTGCTCAGAAAACTGTAACCTTATCAATACAGCATACTTAGATCATGTGGAAACAGGGCTTTAAACTGGTGGGCAAAGTGGTACTAATGATTAAAAACCACGAACACAAACTGGAAATTGGATTTGGAAAATAACCTGACGGTTTTGGAGACTACTACACATTAGAACTCAGGAATTAACCTGAAAATTGCTGTCAGGTATTACGTTTACTATAATTGCTTTCCTACTTTGATTGAATTGCAGAGTTATTATCACCTACCACACACAGTAGATAAGCTGTAATACTTGTAACTTGAGTGTTATTCATATCATATGGATTTCATTAAGAGCTTCCATACGATACTGTGGTGTTTGCATGCACATACACATGCCCCATTGGTCTGTGTGTGTATCATTAAATTACTTTGCTTTTTTATCTCAGAACTAAGGTTGACTTTCTGTTTAATACAGGCATTCTAGAGCTATCATTGAATAAAGAACAGTGTAAGAATAAGGGCAACTAGGTCTCCTGATATTCGAGGTACCGCAGGCAGTGATTTTTATATACTCTTTAAAAAGTGGTGAATTAATTGAAATTAAAAAAATAGTCCCTTTAAACAACAATAATAATAAAAACATATTTCAACACCAAAGCACAATATGGCATTTAATAACATAGGAATCTGAACTTCAGCAAGGACTGCTGCCACTTCTATTTTCAGGATCTGCTTTTGGCAGTGTAGAAGAAAGAACAGATTTCTTATTAGACTGTAACTTCTTAATTATAAGCCTAGTACACAAAACTGATAGTTTGGGTTGTCTAAGAACTGCAGCTTCATTCATTCAAGAAGGGGTGAAGTGTTGGTGCAGCTGGAGTCATGGTGTAATTTCCACATAGTATTCACCTTTAGCGTTCCAGAATAAAACAAGCAAAGTTTTGTCTGCTCTTCTTAGACAACACATTTTAAACTACTTGACTGTACTTACCTTCACGGGCAGCAGGACTCTGCATGCAGAAAGGCAACAAGAACATAAAGTGGCAGCTGTCAACAAGTCCTGGTGGAAACCCTATCTAAAAGAGGCATTCAATCCATTCAGACTGCCCTGCAGATTGCCACTGCAATTGCTCATTACCTTCAGCTATTTTGCCTGGATGTATATTTGCTTTCATTTCTCCTGTCAGCTATACAAAGTTCTTGAAGTTTTGGAAAGCAGCATATTTTGTCTGATTTGACCCGGCAATGCCCTAAAGGTGGTTGACTACACATTATTACCAGCCCACTGGGGAGTACTATATAAAAGGCTACAAAGATAGAGCTATCAAGTCCACATGAACTTGGCTCAAACATGTTTCTTTCATGTAAGAATGATAAAAGGTGTGTAGAGCGAGAGTAGGTCATGCATCACCAGAAAGAACAGATGAAAGTTGTCCCTTGCACAGTTCTCCCCCTCAGCAGTCCATTCTTTATCATAAGTGCACCTTATGTCACTACCTATGTCACTGCCACTAACCTGCTTGTGTTAATAAAAAACAGACTGACACAATGCTGTTCTCAGATTCTTGGAGAAAACATCCACTGATTTCACAGTTGTCCATGGCTGCTAAAGTGCTGTTGGCTTAACCATTAACATACAAGTGCTGCGCTGCCACAGGTTGTTAGAAACTTTTCAAAGGAGTTTTTCCCCATATGGTCTTCTCTTAAATTTCCTGGTGTATAAGGATGTTTTCCCAGCCCATATTAAAATCCCATCTAACTCACCAAATGAAATGGTATCTGTGCCTCCTGAGCACCAGCAAATGTCACATGCTGTTACTAGGTGCTAGAAGTACAGTAAAAAGGATAGCAAAGAAGAAATTACTCTAGAGAATGAGAAAAACCTTTCCTGCCTTTCCCCCATCTTCGCTTTTCTTTGTAAAAGCTACATTGCCCAGAAAAGAAACAAAGAAAAACCAGAAGTTATGTTTCCTTCTGTGCAGGTTTAATATACCTGCATATAACATACCATTAATGTTCATGCTAATGAATGGTTTAAAAAAATGGAAGACTTTGCTTTACATCTTCTAGATAATATATTTAATTACTTGCTTTTACTTAGAATTGTTTCTTAATTTGTTTATTCTTCTCACAGAGTTCTGTTACGTGCACTTATGTTATTGGGTGACGTAGTGAGTAGCTACTCTTACACAGTAAGCTTTAAAACTGGAATACCAGTCATACATGTAATCTGCACCTAAAACTAAGAAATACACACATGCTGTGTATGTACCTAGATGCATATCGTACTTGTGCAGTCTCACAGATTAAACAGGAAAACAACACACTTCTAAAGATCTTCCTAATTTCAATCCAGCTGGACTACTTCCTACTATACCAGTATAAGGAACAGGGGGAAGAAAATTATTTTTCCTCAAACCAATTGTGCAACCTATTCTTGTACAGCCAGTATCTTCTCCTGTCACTTCATTTTTTCTTTAAGGCCCATGCATTGTCTTCTTTCCCTTAAAATTTATCCACAAGGTTTTGGAAATGTTTCTGGTCCTGGCAGGAAAGTCAAAATCTGGTGGCAACTTCTGCATGGGCAGAGATCCCCTGCAGAGAAATGGCAACGTTTCTCTTTTCCCGGAATATTTTGTACCCTTACTGCTGCACTCAGTGTGTGGTTCCTGGCCCGGGGAGCATTTTCTCCCATGTGTCATAAGCTTGAGCTGTCCTGTTTTCCTGCTAATCATGAGATTACTGTTAACAATAATAATGTCAACATTCTGAATTTACAAAACAAAAGCCACAGAGATTAGGTCTTTTAATTAATCCTTTGAAGGGAGATACCAATTTTATTTAGGGGGAAAAAAAACAAAAAACACTTAAGTTTCCAGAGTATTTCCGATAGCTAAAAGCTGAGTAACAACACAACCCCATGATGATCCTTGAGGTCTCTTCCAACCCAAGCCATTGATTCTATCAACTCCCTGGTGCTCTTCAGCAGACCCAAGACACTGACATAACCGTGTGTGTTGAAGCAGCAGCTGCTCAGGTCAACCCCAACTTTAAAAGCTAAGTTGTGTCTTTCCATCCTGGTATAGGGAGTTATAACAAGCACATGGTAAGCACACTCCCAAAGGCAGAAGATGAAGGCACATCACATGAGATGGCTTAGACACAGGGGATGTTTCCCAGGACCATCCCAGCTAGGTGCAACTCAGAGTCTTTCTTCTTTAATGAGAGTTGAACTGGGTCTTTTTTCACCTATAGCTCAATGACTTGCTATGAGTAAGAACATTGCATCTTCCTTTAAGTGTATTTGGTCTCTGTTGACTTTTCCAATATTGGTGCCAGCATTTCTCATCTCGTTGGAAAAATTAAAAACACACAGAGAAGACCTGGGCAGTGCTAGAAAGGAGGTTTCATGGTGGTAGGAATCCTAAACTATTGTGTGTTCCTCTAAAACATGTGCTTGGGAGTGCTAAAACACTGACTTCACCCACAAGTAGTTCAGCTTTTTACTAACTTCTACTTCCCTGACCTCAGGGGTTTTCTATCTTACATAACAAAACCAAAAGAAGTAAAAAGAATAGAGCGGAAATTTTAAAAACTTAAAAATCAAAAAAAGGAAACCCTTCCATTGTTCCATTTTTGTCAGTAATTGTAAACAACTTTTACTGTGACAGTAAATTAACTAGTACATCTATGAAAGTACTGAAGAACTTAATATAATATCCCAATTTAGCACCAAATTGTTTAAAGTAATAAAATCTTTCTTCTGGACTTCAATAAATGCAGAAAAGGCTGAGGAACTGCTCTGCAGCCTCTTACAGGAGAGGCTCCAACTTTGACTTTCCTCACCATCTTCACTGGGAGAGGGCTCAGCCTCACACCTCCCTTACAATACAAATGGAACAGCCCCAGCCTCTGGCTCAGAAAGACTGATAGTAGAACTGGGTATGAAGGAGGCATAGAAGTCGCACTTCTGAAAAGGTGGGGAGTCTTCTAAAAACCTGGGGAGTGCTGTGCAGGCCTAGTGCACTGCTAAGACTGAAAGGGTTTTGTTCTCATTCTTAATTTTGATATGTGAATAAATAACACCAGCTGTTTCCAAACTAATGTTAAGAAAAGCACCTTGCTAAATGAAGCGTATGGAAATGCTTAAGATCTTGTATTTGTTTGTTAAAATAAGAACACTTATGAGGGTAAGTATAAAAATAAGGGATGTGATTCTGTTTGCAACCAGGAACAAGTTTTCTGTTCAGAACGCACGGGAGATACAAGTTTGAAAAGAAACAATTCAAAAGTTACGAAGACATGCAGAAGGCGGCAACAGAAAGTTCAGCACATCCAAACCACAGCTCCTGGGAGGGGCCCAGCATTCAGACAGCAAAACTACTACTGGGGAAAGCTGAGAACGAGCAAGTATAAATGCTGCAGTGGTCCAGGCAGGGGCTTGGGCTGTTCTTCACTCTCCGACTCGGAACAGTAAGATTTGAGAGTATTTTTCCATTCCAAAAACACAAAATGACAACAGAGAGGCCCAGCTTTCATGTCGACTTATAAACACCAGCACTTGGTTTTGAAGCTCGTGGTCCTGAAAACCTTATATTTTATTTTCAAACAGCGTGCCCCCTGCCAAGAAGTTACATTTTTTCCCCTCTTTAAACAAGCAGCTAGGGTAATGGCATGATGAACAAATTTCACTTCTTTCTGCTCAGTTTTTTCCATCTTTAATACAGCCTCCAGCAGGCCAGATGGCACCAATGCAATTGCTAGTAAGTCAATACATCTGGCTGCATTCCTGAAATGACAAATCTGATGGATAGAGCCCCGGCTCCTATACAAAGCCCCTTTTCAGAACGCTCTCCCTGGTACTTGTCTGCTCTAAACAAAACCTAATGTGTGAAAACAAAATAAAACTCAGCTCTTTCACCACCCCACGCTAACATTTCATTCACAGGGTTTTCCTTTGCCCTGCTCTGAGCTCTCTGCCCTCAGCACCAGATGGACTCCACTGCCACCCTGCACTCTGCCCGCTCCACCGCCACCACAAGTTCAACATGGGATTACAATAAACGCTTGATGCTTCTCTCATTAAGGGCAGCAAAACTGTTTAGGAAGTTGTCCTCAAAGAGGAGAGCACGCTGGGGAAAGCAGAAACGATGCAATTGCTTCTTTCGACCTCTGCAATCTCTCATCGGGCAAATTATGAGTTGGAAATACGCGTGACCTCTTCCCACCGTCAGAGCAGCGATCCGTCAGCACAGCACTGTGTTAATTCTGATGCAGTGTAGGTAAAGCACCCACATAAGGCGTGGGGACTCTGAACTATTTACAAATCCACCAATAGCTAGCTGGGGGGGAGATGGTCAGACAAGCAGAGGGATGGTGACAAAGCTACAGGACACTGCATACCAGGTGCTAGCCAGCTCTTAGACAACATTGTGTTTTATTTTAATGTATAATATGTGAAAGCAACTAGCATCGGATAAAATGCAAAATTACAGAGTAGGGTGTCACTCCTTCAGAGGAGAACTGCTCTGTCTCTACAAATACTTTGCAAAATAAAGCACCACGTGAGGCGCAGCTATCCTAGTTCATGCTGGGCCATGTTAACTCATCACTGATGCACAGCAGAATGTATTTCTATGGCCATATAATCACTGTCAGAATAAATAGCAAATAACTGACAGTTTCAAGTCACTAAATCCAAGTTACTTAAGCGGCTGCAACTCTGCTCTCCAGGAGAGGCCCGTGAAGCTTTCACCCTTCAAAAGGAGTGCTCTGCCTCCTGTGTAAGCTGCTGAGGTCACCAAGACAGCTCGAGGAGCGATGATGGTTCAACAACTCAAAGTGCAAAATAAAGAAACTAAATTCTGTAAAAACAAATCGCAGTAATTATCAACAAGCGAGAGATGCACTACATCCAGGTGGTTAACCTGAAATGGTCCCACCCCAATTACAAATCATGCTTTTTGTTCTCAGCAACCCTGCTGTGAGCATTTCTGTCTGCAGCCTGCACTGAGCATGGTTATGAGTGCAACAGACAAAAATTTCTGATTTATTTGGTACAGTCCTTGGGCATAAAAACAAAGATGACGACAGCAAAACTTTTCCAACCTTGCTACTATACACCCCAGCTATGACTCCTTCAGAATTGGATTTCCTTCTTAAAGGGGCAAAGCAATCCAGGCTGAGCGTTTCCAACACGCCTGCTGCAGCTCTTCTCTCTGAGGCATAGTCTTGGGTATTCAGGGGCAGGTCCTCTTTAAATATCCCTGCTCTATTCTACATGGTAGGCAGCACGCAGGATTTATTCTGCTTCAGCTCTGTCCCACTTGGGGAATTAAGCTACTTGCACTAGAGCTTTTTGCACAGGCCGGTATTATCAGCATTAAACTGTTGGTCAGTTGATCTCATTGCATCAACTTTTTCTACAAATAATAAAAATGAAAGTGATCGCAGCCACAGCCAGCACTCAGGTAACAGTATGGAAACAGCATTCATCCCCTCAGTCATCTGACCACAGGCTGGCAAAATGTATCACAGCATGCTGGGTCCATTTCTCATATAAGAATGGGGAGGATGGGAGCAGATTTTTTTTTTGTTTGGTTTTTAATTTCTCACCAGATAATGCGAGTAGTTCTAACGGATTCACATTTTTCACATTTCTCAGCAAGCAGTGAGAATAAGATCCTTGGCCTTATCAGTAATTTATGTGTAAACAGTGAGCATTACTCTAAAAATGGCAGTGCAGAGAATGCTTTGAATACTTTGAATATCTGCAGCCAGTAAAAAGAACGAAACATCTTTATTATACAAGCTGAAATACAAATATCTATACACAAATACACACATGTAAACACCCAGCCAATGGGTTGCTGTGAGCTTTTTTCAGATATTGGAAGGATATCACTAAGTTTTCACCTGATGATACAAAGAGAGGAGCCACTGCAGACATTTCACAGCCATGTTTCCTGCAGTGAAGATTTTCAGAGTCTTTTGTGCTCACCTTTTTGGGTCCCATCCCCTGACCCTGATCTGACACTTGGGCATCACCACCATAATGCTTGCACCAAGTTTCTAAGTTTCATCTCTTCAGTAGAAGAGTCTTGGTAATTAGTAGTAAGAAATCTTGATAAACAGAAGAATCTTGGTAAAAGATTGCTGGGAACTCCTGCTGCTTATGAAGTATCCAACAGTGCACTCAATAAGTCACACCTGTGCAGCCTTTCCTTCTTCAGAGGAAGGGAAGTACATGTGCCTCTAGGATACAGTACTGCGTTAGTGTTATTCCAAATACAACGAAGCAAAGATCCGTGTTTGTTTTCTGAACGCTTTACAGTGATTAAGGAGAGAGCATTTAGAAGAGGACATAATCAGAGTGTAGTAATGGAGAGACAATCAAGCATGAGGTGCTCTAGGAATGGAAGAATGAAACTACACTAAAAAAGCCTCATTTACTTCTCATGACTTCGCACCACACATCTCTCACTGTTTGCGGACCTCATTTATTAACCATTATTTTATCTTTACAGACTATTGTGATCATTAGTTCCTTGACTTTTAGATTCCTTAAATCTCCCCAGACTGCTTCTCTGGTTGTCTTAGCAGAAGATATTAAACATGAATATATTTTCCTCCATTCATTCATATCAAATTATATGTTTTTCATTGCTTTATTCTTCTAAACAATTTTCACCCACTAGTGTATTTGTTCTGTAGACTTAAATCATGCAGTATTAGCACATTCAAGAACGGTACTAATTACCTGTATAACTAAAAGAAGAGAACATTTCTGAAAGCTTTCAGTTATGGAGAGTCCAAATATATCCAGGTAAGTGGTGGATGTGTCGTACAGCCAGGCAGCAATTTCTCAGCACCACCTCCACACTGCACATCTTCACCATGCATTCCACTTTGATCTGCTGAAATCAAAACTTCCTTGGCCTCGCCACCCCCACTTAAACAACCCAGTGAAAACACACTGAGAAATTGCTTTGTTTTTGAATATTTATCTGTTGAGTCATGTACTGAAGCTTAAACCACAATGATGAAGAAGGACTCTCAATCAACAGATTGAATCACCTTTCATGATTTGGCACAGATCAGGAAGAAAAGGATAGCACACTAGCTCTGTTGTTTTTTGTTTGTTTTAAACAACAACAACAACAAAAATCAAAGCTGTCACACCTTGAATGTCTTAATAGCAAGATGAGCATGAAACTACTTTTTATAGGCACTTAAATCCCTTTACAGATTTCCTTAAGTCTGCCCTTATACGTTAGGATGTTTGGAACTGAAAATCAGATGGCATCCAGCCCTTGGGGTTCTAGTTACTGGAAAATTAGCATAGCTGAAAATTATATAACAGAGGTGAACGTCTACTGTATGTTAAAATTTGAACATTACTCAAAATCATAAACAATAATCAGAAGACAATCTTCTTCAGTGTATGTAATTCAACGGGAACTCAGGAGAGCTTTGCTGCTCTTTCCAGATCTGACTCAGACCCCTCTTGTCCCTGGGTTTACTTAACATTGCCAGGCACTACTGAGGGTGGGGCAGCCCTAGGCTCAGCTGGAACACTAATAATGCTGTAACATAATTGTTGATAGAACAGAAATGAGTCCCAGCTATATTACCAACATGCGAGTATCGGAACTTTGGACAGTTTGTGTTAGGATCCGATGCCATTGTGAAGAAAACCAGCTTCACACTAGTCCATTCCTAAGGAATTTAATTAGGAAGACTGATGTGCATGCTGATACTACACGATTAGCGTATCACAGGGATTCAACATCATTAGGAACAGTAATTAGATCTTGCCACACAAGATCATCTACCAGCTCCAAAAACTTCACTTCCTTCTCGTTTCCTAGTCTGAGTTGGGTTAGGAGATTTCTGAGAGAGGCAATGTGATTTGGAAGTTAGCTCCTCCGGAAATTTTTGTAACTGTGCTCAATAACCGTATGCACTGACATAACTGGTGCAGATTTTTCTTTTTAATTTCAAGTCTGACTCGAAAGTCTTTAATTCAACAGAGGAAATGCTGCAGAAATCAGAGTTTGGGGCTCTGGTATGTTGGGTTGATTTTCTTAAAGCCCTGGACCTAAGGACTTCTGTCCCTGGATTTCCACAAGTAACACAAGGCAGATACCAGCCTGTATGTGAGTCAGAGCTGGTTATTTTGATCATTTCTGAGCTCTTTGTGTAGCAAAACAGTGGGTACAAGAATGTTATCAGTTGTTCCCACTGCACCTCCGCGTGTGCAGAGTAAGTGCCCTGGACTCGCATGTCCTCCTCCATGAAAAGTGCTTCTTGCCACCTGAAACCCCAGGGTATCTGTGTAATGGATATCTTGTTATCAGCCCTGCTCAGCATAAAGACGTCCATTGTTTTTGGCATAAAGAAAGTGTGTGTGTGTGTGTGTGTGTATGTATGTATAGTGTATATATATGTATATATACACACACAAGCAGTTCTAAAAAGAAATAGTAGTGTGTATGAACATAATAACCAAGTACATGTCTCATTATTTTGGGTTTTGTTTCAAGAAAAAACAAAACTGGAGATAATATTAGACAACCTGTGGCAATTAAAAAAAAAAAGGGGGGGCTTTTCAGGGTCCATTAAGCGCTAATCATACCTTAGAATGAGGGGAGAAGGGAGAACCAGAGGTCTAAAATTGTTTGAAGGGTAGATTTCATACCATTAAGAAATTTAAGACAGAGACAGGTCAGGCTGAGTTCTATTTAATTTAAAAGATACTCATCTGTTAAGTCTCAGTCAGAAGTCTCAGGGTACTGTATGCCTTTCTTGTAACTGCACACAGGAAAGTGAGGGGAAAAAAAAACAACCAGGAGAAGCAAGAGGAATACGGTCCTGATTAAAGCCTAGTTTCTTCCAATTCCCCCCCCCCCAGTTCCCCTTCAAACCACAAATTAATGGTCAAATTTACAGGTTGCTCATCCAAAACACACATTTGAGACACATTTAACCTCCCCTAACTTGCCAGTTGACTTAAATCAACAGACAAGACACACTGAGGAAGCATTTACTTGAAATATCTGTACTCTGGAAAGCCCTCCCAGGTTAAACAGCACATCTTAATGCCGGCTCTTGGGGAAAGGCAGTGATGGTGTGGTCTTGTGTTAGTATTCTGTGCTATTCCTCTGCAGAAGAAAGCCAGCCCGCCCCCCCCCCCTTTTTTTTTTTTTTTTTTAATTCTCTCCAGAGGGAAGAACTGCTGTCCAAGTTTAGATTTATGAGAGACAAGTAGTTATGTTCAGGTGCCCCATATGATGTTATTCTGGGCAATCTGTGCTGCTCTGCAGTAGTATTTTTCATACACATCAGCACTTGCATAACTCAGGCAGTGGCCATCTGCATAAGCAGATCAATGCACGCACATGTTACTGTGATCTGCTCACCAAGGCCTCCTGATATCATTTGCATCACCACAACACTGAAGTGTTTCTTCCTACTGAAAACAAACCCTTCTACTGCAGTATGCAGTTTCCAATAAGAACAACTTGAAGTCTTTTACAGTGACAGAGCCCTTTTATCATATTTTGTCAATTGAAATGAGCAACAAAACATCAGCATCGGCCCAATGGATCTAATGGTTTAGGCTGGCAGCCTTTTCAGAGCAGCAAGTTACACAAGGGCTATGGGCCTTCCAAGGCAACTGGCACTCTTCTCCTTGTCAACCTCAGCACCAAGCGTTGCCTTAATCAGTCCCCTCACTTGGGTACCAGCCCACACCACCTCAGCTGTCATCAAAGTACTTCAGAGCCTGATCTAAACCCAGGCAGACCCAGCATTCTCTCTCCTCACCCCAACTACGCTTGACAGGCTTTGCTGCTGTGACACTTACCAAACCCCTCCTTCTCCATAACGACCCAAACGACACGTACCAGTGCTGGACAATTACAACTTTCTGCTCTGTGGGCTGGTTGAAATTATCTCAGTACAAGGTCGGAGAGGAAAATGTCACCTTTGAAATGAGAGGAGGTTTCTGTAGCACATTATCACATAACATAAACAACAATGACACCAGAGACAGCAAAAGTTTGCAGCTGTATTATAAACTTTCTTCCATCCCCCTCTGCCTAAGAATAAGTCATCCAAACAAGTCCTGGCACTTTTGACTGCTCAAGAAACTTTATGGCTGAGAGCTGCACAGATGATTTACTGCTAGGTCCCCGTTTTCCCTTCAGCTTGCATTAAACTAGAAATTCACAATTGTTTAATGGACGACAGCACACTCTCCTTTTTACTCCCCTCCCCCCTCCTCTCATGAGAAAACTTGTTTTATGGTGGCTTGTGAAAGAATTTGTGATACCCGATTACAACACAGAGCTATAAATTCAAGTCTTAAAAAAAAGGCTGCCTTTTTTTTTTTGTGCTCAGCAGTAACGCACTTATTTTAATGAGCCAATCGTCTAGGTATGAGAACACACAACTGCTGGGAAAGAGAAGATAAGACAAACCATGCCGCTGTATCCCTGCCATCGCTGTGATGGATGCTGCTCTAGCAAAGCACATAGCTGATGCTCAGAGCTGTTTCTGAGCTTTGGGCCAGCTCATCTATGCTCACCTCTCTGGGCAGCCTGTGCCAGTGCCTCACAACCCCTACTGTAAAAAAAAAAAACAACCCTTTTTCTTATATCCAGACTAAATCTCCCCTCTTTAGGTTTGAAGTCATTTCCCTTCCTCCTACTGAGGAGGTAGATAACCTCAAGCACAGAAGCGCACTGCTTTCAGTGATGAGATTTGATTAAGTAAAAAAATAAAATAAAATCTTGTAATGTTGCTATAACCACTCATTTTGTAAATAATACAGGAGAAAACTCTTCTGTACCGAGCTGAGTAGAAGGCAGCATCAAACGAGACACAACTGTGACTTCTAGAGAAAAAGGTGTAAACAGCGAGAAACAAGAGAACACTTAACAGCCACCCAAAGGCAAGCCTAAAGTGTGCGTGCCCACCATCAGGTACAGACCCTTCTGTCACACTGGCAAGCTTCTGCAGAGAGCACTATCACAGAGACAAATAGACGCCAGCTGCTCTGCCAGCATTGGGTCACATAGAACCAAGCAAAGGAGTGGGACCAATATTTGACATCAGCCACTGCACACATCATTTCTGCTTAGCTTTCCTGACTCAATACTTTTTTAAAATCTGTAGTCAAAATATGACTTAGCAATAACAGACTTGGAAGGGGAAAAGAAAATGCCTTCCTCCGCTGACACGCAAAATAAAACCTGAAAATAGAATATAAGAGCTGTAGCTGCGATGATGGAAGTACGTGAGCGGGGCAACGTTTACAAGCCAAACTTTTTTAAAATGCAGCAAAATAAAGTATGACTTTCAACTTTTTATTAATATAGATTTCTTTTAGACACTAGTCTGCCCAACTGCCAGGAAACCCTGCACCAAAGCAGTGGTGGCCCCAACCTAAAACTCTTTAAGAATGTACGCAATATTGCACAGACAGGGGCATCCCACAGTCTCAGTCCCATTTCCACTTTCAGAAATATATTTACGTGTGAGAGTTATAAATAGTACCTTACAGCATGTTATTCTTCTGAGATGGTATTTCTAATATCACAGATTCAGTTGGAAAGGGCCTTTAAAGGTCATCGAGCCCAACTTCCCTGCAATGAGCAGGGACATGCACAGCTCCACCAGGTTGCCCAGAGCCTGGTACAGCCTGGCCTTGAAAGTCTCCAGGGATGGGGCATCAACCACATCTCTGGGCAATCTGTTCCACTGCCTCACCACCCTCACTGTAAAAGACTTTTTCCTTACATCCAGTGTAAATCACTTCAAGTTTGAAACCATTTCCTCTTGTCCTGACACCACAGACTCTCTAGCAGAGTTTGTCCCCTTCTATATCTATATAATAAAAAAATCCTAAGAGGCAAGACTTGTCACTCCATTTATTCCTAATAAGAAAGTATTTTCTGTCTCAGTCATTTTTTTTTCTGGGTTTTTTCTTTGTTTGCTTTGTTGGCTGTTTTTCCCCCCCAAAAAAAGATGTGCAGTAGGAACATACGAAAAAGAGGTGATCTAATGAAAGGGGTTTTTTTGTCTTGTAAAATATTTTTCTGTACCAGGACAGAAAGAAAAGAAGAAAGTATTTCTGTACCCATAGCATGCAGTGCTGCAGAAGGAAGAAGCTGACCAAAACCTAAAGATCTACCTGGGGAAGTTTTCCCTACATTTTTCACTTAACAAAACACTTGAATTTCTGCTCAAAATATTTCAGCTCAGCTTCTAAAAACTGAACAATTTGATTTTTCCTATTTTCTAGTTCTAGTCTTCTCTCTTTCCTGCTATTTCTTTCCCTCTCCAGAAAGGACAAGGAAAATGAGAAATGAGAAATACAAGGACAGCCATATTTTTCCTGTAAGACCTTTAAGCTAGGGGAAAAGAATGAGAAATATTAAACTAGTACAAAATTAGGATTAAAGAAAGCTAATTTTAATGCTTAATCTCTAAATTAGAGAGGTTTTATTATTTTTTGTTTTACTTAAAGTACTACTTGGCTACCAGCTACCTCTCAGGAAAATACACTCCCTGTAGAAGAATAGCATTCCCATAACAAGAGTCAAATGGATTAATTTAGTCAAGGAATATTTCTTTCAGATCTAAATAGCACAGAGATCTTGGGGGAACTAATTGTTTATTTCTCCATTCACTGGGATGAACGCTCAACTACACCACAGTTGTTGCTGTTAATATCAGCAATTCACATTTTGGATACATATGCTGCTGCTGTAGAAACAGTGGGGACAACCTTTTCAGTGAAAAGGTATCAGTAAAATATTAATGTCTATTTACTCTATAGAGAAACAGCCTTGACTCTAACTTGCTTCACTTAACACAGGACATAAGCAATGGTTCACAAGCCACATTTAGCTTTAAAAACTTTAAGTGTAAATCAAAGTTTATGAGCTTTTATCAGAGAAAGACTCCTTACATTGTTTCTATGACGTCTCAGTTAAATCAGAGCTCTTCCAAAGATCAGCCTTTAAATTGCATTTTCAGCAGCATCTGAAGAGAGCTCCAAGAAAGTTTGCCTTTGAGTATCAAGAAAAAAGTCACAATTGATTTTGATTTAAGTATTAAATGACATTTGATGGGATTCTAAACTGAGGCGTCTTGCTTGGTGACTATAAAATTCAGTTTGGTTTCTGCTGTCGTTTGTTTTAAAGGGGGACGCAAAACACATGCATGACTTTATTTTAAGATCATGCATCTTCAGTCGCTGTCTTTGACGCCTTGGCCCAATGTGGTTTTGAAGAGCAGTGAGACATTCAGAGCAGACAGTAAGCACCTCAAGGTTCCCAAACCAGCTGCGTAGGAAGCCTTCTACGGACAAAGTCTTTTAGCATTAGCTAAAATAAGATCTAGGAATTAAACTATTCTTCTCAAAAAATCTCAGAGAAAACAAGTATTTGAGGAAACAGATGCAGTCCTTTTTTGAAATGTTAGAAAAGGAAGGAGAATCATTGCAGGTTAGGAACAAACAGCATGCCTTGGAAGGGAAACCATTAAAGTAAACAAGATACTCTCATTACAAAAGTATTTGAACAATGGTTAGTTTCACTTTAGCTGCTGAACTTTAGCAGACTGGTTGTACTAATACAAGGTGTACCAATCTTAAAAAGCCATCCATCAAACAAGGGAAGCTCAGCATTTTTGCATTTGCTAGCTGAGATTTTTAACTTCAGCTGCACATTTTTGAATCAGAACGTCTCAAAACTGTTTTTAGTCCAGATATATTTTCCTGCATCCCACCACTACCATCCCCCACACCTCCTGCTTTCATAACATACACTTCTCTTTTACTTGCAACTGCACAAATACGCTGCAGCACACATTTCTGTCTCCCAAGGAAAACATTAGGGAGTGGGTGCGCTTCCTTAAGATTGTATTGTGCCTAAAGATAAGTCGAGCAGAAAACAAAGAACACATTATAAGCAACTGGAAAAGTAGCTTCTGAGGTTTCCAACACTTAAGTAAGTTTAAAGTATAGTGGATATTAATGACAAACAGCCGCTTTCTTGATTGAGAACCATACCATTGCTTTTCACTGGATGAATCAGCAGAGGACAGATATTTGATAACGATGCATTTGGCCAAGGCTGTACTTGTGATACTAAGCAGTGAAGTCAAAGTCAGTGAGCCTGTAATGCATGGCTGCTGTAGGAAATACAACCCAGGGCAGGGACATACAGGGACATTCACCTAGGCAAGGGAGATACCAGGTATGTTACTTTTCAGAGCTCTACAAAGGCTTCCATGAATCAGGTCCACTGGACTGGAACAGTAGGTAGATGAGATGTTAGGCAGGATGCGGACTAAGTGGGAGCACGTCATTGAAATTACAAAGGAGCTTAATAAGATATTAAAAAAAAGTAAATAAAAACCTCTGGCATTTCCAAAAAAAAGTTTGACAGTTGTAACTCAGAGATGCTCTACTTGCCAAAGAGAACTTTTCTTGGTCTCAAATTCTTTTCGGTTCACTTTGATATGAAATTTTTTTAAAACCTCCATTTCCCTCCTTTAGCCTGCCAAAATAGCAATTAAATGCAAAAGTGGCTGATTAAAGTCCCAAAGGAACACAAAGTTTGGCTTGATTTTGACCCTAAGTGATAGACTTTGCAAGCTAAACCATTTATTTCAAATTCAATTATCTGGAATGAGCTGCCTAAGAATTGTTTGTAACACATAGGAAAGATAAAAAGAATTCTGGACCTATGAAGACTACATTCAGATTTGATATTTGGGAAAAGAAAAAAGAAAATACCATGCAGTGCTAGAAAAGCTCTTAGAACATTACTATGAGGATACGTAGGGGAACATGCCATGTAAATACAGATTCACGCACCTCCATAAACCAGGAGCAGTAAGACCACGCTCATCTCTTCTAAGTGACATATCTTAAACCAAGCCAACACAGAAACATGAATCTCCAGATTCTTTAAAATGTGTTTGATTTTAAATAGTTCACAAATGCAAACAATAAAGGACAAAACAGAGGGGAATACGAAAGCAGACAAATATTTTGGTTATGTACATTTGAATGCTCAAAACACATTTGATATCTTGTAATTCAGGTAATTAAGCATCGGATAATCCACATAGATTCTATTTTGACCATATTACAAGGATAATATTATCACAAGAATGATTGAGAACAACTGGCAGAGTATAAGACATGGTTCTTTGCAGCCTGCCAATACTCAAAACTGAGGAGAAGACTTAGGGGGAAAAAAAAGAAAATCACATCTAGAATTAACATTTAGGAATATGACAAGATACAGAATGTTAATCTATTATTCTCAGGTCTATTTTCTTCAGGATTTCCTGCTATGTATAACAGTAGCCAGATTTGGTTGGATTTTGAATTTTCTATAACCCAACAAATTTCATTCTTTCACATCTGGAAATATTTTTTTCTAATTTCATCCTTTTAGGTGACATCCCATACTGCTCATTCTAGCCAATGTCTGGTATTTTCTCCCCAGAGCATTAATGTTTAGAGTGATCATCAAAGAACAGCCTATCTTACAAGATCGTTTTCTACTGCTGGTTCTTCCAAGAAGCTTCAAAAAACACTGTAAAGATCCCAAATGTAGTTTTTAAGTATAATAAAAAAAGATCTGAGTATAGCAGGTCTAGCACCTGGCTAAATATAGAGACAAGGAAGATGGACTAAATGTTTTATACATTCAGGTTGAACAACACTGAACTGCAGAATTCATTTTTATCCTCAGAGAAGATAACATGACTACATTGCACATAATGGCATGTGCTGGCAAAAGAAGTAGTGCCCTTTCATAAGTACTCCTACTGGAAACACAGAAGAACTGAAGTGACTATAAAACAATTAAGTATTTAAATGTAATGTTCTGGGACTGTTTTGGCATTGGACATGTCAGTAATAATTGCTCTGAGCTACTGGAAAATCTGGATTACAGACCGGATATGGAAGAAAAATTATTTTGCAAACAACTCCAGGATGGGATTTGCCACAGCTTGAAACTAGCTAGAATGTTTCCAAGACTCACCTTGAAAGAAAATTGAGATCCGTCTGAGTGAACGGCTGAAAACTGTTGGCCCACTTGCTAAGCACAGCCCAAAAGCTCACTCTACTTTCCTTTGTATTTTCATGCAACAGAAATGGCAGTGGTGACCTCAGACACTACTGAGTAACAGTCATTCCCATTTCCCCTCAGTAGAGTTAGTTAGGGTCTTGTGTCCTCCAGGAGATCTACGGACAAGTTCCAGTCAGTTTCCCGAACAACCCTGGTCTGATTTGACTGAGATTATAAAGGCATGGCATGCATGCGACTCTTCTGCACTGAAAAAAATCCTTTGTTCAAAGCTTGCTGCCTCTTCTTCCTCTCCTCAATTATCTTTGAGTAGCTTTAAGTTATGGTGTATGTGTTCTTTGCTCACTTCTTCCACTTAATGTATGTATGGCTGTAAGCCATTAATCTAATAATGAGACTTGTGTTAGAAGCACCAGTCTGGCATCTTGACTCCTAGTTTCTATGGTCCTGTGATGTAAAGTATAGCTTGAAGCATGCTACATTTAGTTCACAGTGTTTTCTTATTTCATAAGACGAAGACACTCAGAGCTGAATATCTCTTTTGTGCCTTAATCTAGTGGTTTCTTTTCACTGTTTATTTCATGTCTCAACATAATACAAACTTTTGAAAAGATACTGCAAGTTGAACCCATGTATGTAAAGGGAAGTCTGAAGCAAGTTTGTCTCAGGAGATGCTTTCAGGAAGCACGAGGAAATGATCAAAGCATGCAACTTACTCAAGGTTTGGTTTGTTAATCCTACCACGTGTTAGTGAACGCGAGGTATTAAAAGCACATAACTCTTTTTAACATGTGAACGGATTCCAGGGAAAACTATCGCAACTGAGCCTCTGCACACAGCAGGCCTCAAATCTTTAAAACCTCACCTTAATTGTCATTGCAAGAAGTTTTATGGCTTTATGGTTATAGGATAGAAGGACCTATCCACATTTTCAGCTTCTCACAAAATGATGAGAAGGAGAGAGAATGACACTTGCAAATTTCCTCTGCAGAAGAATTTTAGGAGTTTGGACAAATATTTGCTAGAAACAAACCAGGTAGTTTAATTTGCCTCATCCATGGGGAAGGGAAAGGAGAAGGGGAAAGGCTCCAGATGTTGGAGAGGTCTCAGCAGCTCCTGAGCTTTCCAAAAACACTCAACCTGAAAGACATGGATGACAGAAACAGCTCACATACTTTTCTATTTGCCTACAGTAAGTACAGACCACAGGAGCAAGTTGAAACCCTGCTTTTTCTTTGCCCAATTATTCAAGCGAAGCAAAAATTCTCTCTCTAAGGTGAATAAACCTAAGCCATAAGTAAAGTCCTGCTCAAATATTGACATAGAACAGTATATTCTCTACTACCCACTGTTTAGTTAGCAATTAAAGTATTAGATAACAAGGCACATGTACACAGCTGGATGAAGAAACCTCAAATTTCTAAGTTGTGTTCCAGATTCAAGTGTCGGCATAGAGTCAAAATGACTTCTATCTTGCCAGTGTTAACAAATTTAGATTAAGTATACAGATACCAAATTTCTTGCATGATTTATTGACTATGTAATGCTAATTTCTGTAGCCATACAATTTGTAAAGTCTCATTTTACTATGTACTGTATAAAGAAACATGTCAAGCATGTGACAATACTAGAGATGAATAGGGATGTATTCCTGATTTCTCCCAAGCCCCAAGAGTAACTTGTGTTTTGCCCAGTGGCCACGGCATTCACCTTGCAGATTGGATAGGCAAGGGACTTGACCAAGACATCGCCTAAGACTGAGGTCTTCGTCCCTGGGTATCTTCCAAAATCAAAGCCCTTTTAAGGAGATCCAACTTTGACATACACAAACCTTCCCTACACTCCTCTTCATCGCTCATCACTCACACTGGTGCAGCATCGTATGATGTACACTATCAGTTGTGCTTCTCAGTGATAAGTTATAAAACAAAACAAGAAGGTGCAAGTATTGTATAGAGTGATTTTCAGTAGAATGGGATTCTCAGAGAACCCCAGCAGGACTGAGGTGATTTTGCATTACTCAAGTGCAAAGGGAACCATTTGTCAGCTGATCTGATACCTCATTACAGCATAAGAACTTTTATTTCAAAATAGCTCACCAAAGCCTCTCAGTCTTGAAATATTTGAGAATCAGCATTAGACTGTAACATACTGAAACTCTATTTCATGGGATATTATTCTATTTCATGGGATATTACTCAAAGAACGACAGCAAAGCTGTAGTTAAAAATGACATATTTAACCATATTCACAGTGATAAGGACAGACAGCCATAAACAATATTTATGCCCTGACAAAAGTAAAGTTCTTTCAGTACAATTGAGAAAGCTTTCTTGCTAACTTGCCACTTGGAACACACCATGTCTCCGACTCATTCCTATGAAAACTCAGAATATTATTTTTAAAACTAACCAAACACAGGTTTGTATAAAAGAAATCATTGAACTATACATTTCACTGAGTACAGCTGTGAGGTCAGGAGGTCAGACAGTCCTGCTCACTTGTTTAGCTATATAATGAAAATATTATTAGCAAATTTCACAGCAAAGCGAGCACATAAGATGGCCTAATAACTGTTTGTTGAGCATTTCACCAGACCTGTTGGCTTTAATACGATGGCATAAGCTTCAGGATACGGTGAGAAGCTGAGAGATGAGCTCAACATGGTGGTGGGGTACACATCCCCCCAATCTAAGGAATGGGTTTAAGGGACAAGATGACCAAATGCATGGGCCTTGCTGACTGCCAGAAAAGCATCTGGTCCTCAAGAGAACATGAATTTATTTCTCCAGTTTTCACATCCATTTGTCATAGCAAAAAATGAATGCAGCTTCCTCCAAGTGCAGTTCAAAGCTGCATGGACTGATCAGGGTGTTCTGGAGTCATTCCTTTAATTCTCTGAACTCCATGTTCACTTAGGTAATTTGTGAGAAAGATCCATCACAAAACAAGAAGTTAGGGTTTATGGCCCTTTATGGCCTGTCTTCCTTCACTTAGCATGCATTTCACAAAGCAGCACTTAGGTGCAATCAATAAACAAATGTAAGAAAGCACAGGATCAAAAGCAGGGTTCTTCAGGAAGGAACTAAATTTTTAATTCTGATGCGCCTCACAGACACCGTGAACTGAAGAGAGCACTCAACAGGGACAGTAGAAGCACCTCGTAGAGGCACGACAGACATGTTTTGGTTCTGCCCCACTAGTAGCCCTGGAACTCAGGAGCAGCTCTTGCAAGGCTTGATCACCCTTAATCTTTCTTCAGCATGACAGCAGTGCTTATTACATTTAATTAAAATCACCTACAAGCTGTGTGGTAGTCAGAGAAGATCTTTCAAAGCCCTGCATGAGCTCCTTTTTGGCAAAGCCCACAGGGCCAAATGATATTTTGACCCATAGCTCTTCACAAGAGGAGAGCTGAGAGCAGCATTGCTCCCTTGCCTCCATAAGGAGGACCTGTGCCTTCCAAGCACTGCCTACAAGTAAAACTGGCTCCACTAAGCCACCCTGCCCATGCCTGAGCAGCAGCACTGCCCTCTCCTAGTGCTCCACCACAGCTGTTTGTAGATAGATGCTGGTAGAGTACATTCACAACCATCCCTGCCCCTGTACCTCCTTCCGAGCCAGCCCAGCACAGAAGCTGGAATAGGAATGTAATTGGAATATAATGAGCCATTAAAGTCAGGATTAGGCTGGCAGGATACATACAGCAGAAATAAAGTCTAACATGACTCTTGAAATTAAGTACTGGCTACAATTTGTAAATGCATGGCACTTATCTTTGGATGCTCTAGACACCCTGATCTGTCAAAACAAGTATTTGTATGTATTCTTAGAAAGCATGTCACAGCAATAGTTGTAAGTTTATAACAGAATGCACCGTAAATTAAATAGAGATTGACAAAATCTGACTTCTTTGATTGGCAAACAAACAAGACCAAACAATGCCTCCCTACTTGTGAGTTCTAACTAGCTGAGATGATGCAGCAATATTGACATTCACAGCTCTATTTCTCAGAAACAGATCAGATGAGCTGTCCTGTAGGGCGGCAGAACAGCTTGATGACGCTGCAGGAGCATGCCAGCTGCCACAGTGCCCAGCCTTCAGTGAGGGTCAGACTCAAGAGCCAGTTTTTCATCAGCAAAAGTTAAAGGAACAAACCAATATGCACTTAGAAACGCAACCCTACTACAAGGCAACAAGATCTATATTTATATAGCTTTCATAAGAAAATACATACATCATTTTCATCAAAGAGAAAGCACTGGCAGGAGAGGGTTGGATCACTTCACTGCTACAAGTTATCAGATGTTACAATTTCTACCATCCACAACCTAGAGCGCTTATTCTCCAGCCCAGGGCCTCAGCACTATCTCACGCTTCACAGAAACAAAACACTTCTGCACAACACTTCAAGGGTCCTTCCCAACAGGCGCCACAAAGCCCAGCTGCACGGTGCCCCAAACAAGGCTGCTGCCAGCGCCTGCCTGGTGCCAGCAGAGCAACATGGGATAAAAACATCATAGCGCTGGGCCGGCAGCCAGCAGGAGCAGCACCCTATGCAAACACTGAGCGAGCTCTCAACGGCTGAAGCACTGCCCTGAGGACACAGAGACTCACAGCACTTTCACAAAGGAGTCTGTGGACCGTGGGTACTCACCTCAAGGCAGGTGGACGTGGCACGGTGTGAGGCAGCTCCTCCAGCCTGCTGCTCTGCTCTCATCCCCTCCATCAAGCAGCCGGCACATGCCTGACCTTCCAGACCAGGAGGACAAGGCTGTTCTCCTGTTAAAGAGAAGAAATTACAATAACAACAAAAATAACAACAAATCAGCTCATGGAGAAAGCACAAGGCTAAAGTGACTCCAGGAAACGGAGGCCCTTGGTACTAGATACCACGGGCCAACAGCCACAGCCCATGCCAGGTCAGTGCCCTGCCACAGCACGTACTCCTTGCTCAGACCCTTTACTTCCTCACCACATAGCAATACAGCTTCAGCGTGCAGGTGGAGAGGCCCAATGCACATTGCAGTGTTCCCCTCGGAGTGGGGACACAGCCCCTCCAACCCCCAGGTACGCACACACAGATTGCACAGCTGCTCCTTGTGCGCTCCTCACGCTGTAGATTCGCACTGCCAGAAGCAGGCACAAAAGCAGAACTGCTACCAAAAAAGAGGAGCCATCCACTCCAGGAAAACACAGAGGTTTTCCTATGCCTACTCATAGCTTTTCTCCAGACAAACAACTCAACAGAGGCCCTTCTCTCAGCAGGCCAGGGTGCAGCCTTACTTGCTCCCCTACTAGGCCTCATCTCTGGAAACCTCACAAAACTTTAGCCCAAGATACAGCTCACACTTACCAGTGCTCCCCAAAAGAGCTGCAGCTACGCTTCACTTGCTGTATCCCTGTGCCACATCAAAGTAATCCCACCAGGGAGGCACCCTGAGCCAGCAGCAACCCAGCTGCAGCCCCTCTGCAATCACCAAACCACCCAGCTCCTTGCACCTGCTCAGCCTGATCACCAAAATGCATAGCAAGATTGGGCTGCACTCTGCAGAGGTTTTTCATAACCCCCAGATTTCATGAGCATCTCAGCCCTCAGTGTATTGCTTTGGAAATCTCACTGTAATCTTTGGGATGGGAAATATCAAAGAAGTGGGATTAGCATAATGTTAAATGGAGCGTGAGATCTACTGACTGTTAGTTCTTCTAGAGCTGCAGTAACTACTCTAACTCTTAAATAGTATACTTGAAATATCCTTTATGTCTTCTTCATTTTATGATTTTTTTTTTTTACAAAAATAGCAAAGGAAATGTTTCCTTTGAATAAGAAATGAAGTAAAAACAGATTTCTCTGTTGCTGTCTGGCATTTCAAGTTCCTTCCAGGAAACTATCAGCAAAGCAACAGCTCAGAAAAGTAAAAGACTTCCCAACACCTAAACAGCCATAATTACATAAGGGACTCTATTAAGGACACACATCCACTCTAAAAATCCACCTAATCCTACTTTCAGCAAATACTTTTGGTATTTATGTTGCTTTAGAGCAGCATACTGGGCAGGTGTTTCTCATCTGACTAATAGTATTAAGATAACAGCTTTAGCATCGGAAAGATGTGTAAATAGGAGAAAAATCTAATAATGAGGAGAAGTAAAGGGGTATGGCAAGGAGGTCACAAAATCACTTGTAACAGTGGTTTAATGCTTGTGTGGGAAATATTATCAACGGCTACAGTGTACTGTAAACTCAAGGACTACAGCTACAGTCCTTGACTTTACACTATTGCTTTTGAGAGCATTGGCTCAAACTTGCACTTGAGACCTGATCATACCACCTGGAAAACATCAGTAGACTGGCACTTTTGGGTTTTGAGCTTTTTTTCTCCTAATTAGACATATCCAGGAAAGACATTAATGTAATTTTGCTCACGTAATCATAGATGCAAGAAAGACTTTACATGTAGTTCAGCATTGGTAGGTGTTGAGCTGTTCCTCAAACGCTACACTTTTAAAAGTTAATTTAAAAATAGCTCTAAAAGCAATAATTTCACCTCCCCTGAGCTACTGCATAAAGTACATACCTCCTGCTATGCTATCTTCCAATAGCAAAAGCTTAGAGCAGATTTTAGAACCTGTTATGCTCAAGGCTATACTCAAAATAGTGAAGTAGAGGTTTGCTGATTACTTGATATCTTTACAGTAGAGGAAAATCTTGAACACCAAATATACCATTTGTGTTAAAGAAATCTTTTGTTAGGACATTTAGTTTGTAATCAAATAGTCACAACCAGAAACTGTAACAGCAACTTAATCCTGCTTTAGAAACATGATGTTGGAAGGTTCCACTGGTACAGAATAAAGTATAATTTGCACACTCGCTGTGCATGTATTGATGCAAACTTCCTTATTGTTCATTTATATTGCTATGTTCATTTATACCTGCTGATGCTCTCATTTATCTTGGTAATGCAAATACGTTACTTCCAACCTCAACCATTCTGTGATTCCTTAATCTAACATACAATACAACCTCAGGAGAGAATCCGTGCCTTGAACACATTATAGCTGATCAACACAGTGATGACATGACATCTGAATTCCAATGAGAGCTTGTTCATTAGCCTTGGGACATGTGTGGTTAAATATGTTTTTTTCCAATTGTTCTTTTCTGCCACATAAACCTTATCTGGGACTGTGAATCTGGCTACTCCAGAAGGATAAAGGAATGTGTATTTACCAGGCTGTAATTGGGAGCTCATTTGACAATCTGACAGTTAACTGTCTCTGAAAACAATGTTTGTTGCTTCATGTGCTTATTTAGAATTGGAGCAAACTCCCTGACTGCTCAAATGAATATTTGATATAATATCTGACAGATTTAATTTACCTGAATGTAGAGAATCCACAGACAGATTACAACCTGATTGGATGTTCTCATTATTAAAAACAGGCTGGGATTTCTGTTCTGACATCTTCCTTTTTCCCCTTCGTTCACCATCCGACTGCTCACAGAACTGCTGAACACCCTGTGCTAAAGCCATGTCATCTGACACCTATTTGTAAATACACAGCTACGCTCTACCCCACCTCCCCAGTAGTATTTCCATACTGCTACCAGTTCTTCTGCCCCATTCAGACCAAAACTTCATATTCAGCAAAACAACTACTGTATTTCCCTATACTTTTTTTTTTTCCCCAAATTAATCTTAGGTTATGCTTATGAGGCAAAATTATCAACATTAACCCCTTCGTCATTACCACCGTTGCAGCCAGCAAGAAGTGCTGCACTTGCTTTTTTCTCTCCTTTTTTCAGAGACCTGGGCAAACACCTCTGATGCAAACAAAGAAAACACAAAATGTAGCTTCTGCTGAAGCCAATGATTTCAAAGGCTGTTTTTCTGAATGTCCAGAGATGGTAAGAATCCAGGACTCATCGTGCGAGAACGCCAAAGAAGAAGGAACAAGGCTGAAGTGAATTCTGTTCAAAATCCAAATAAATATTCAACTATTCTGGCAAATATCTGCCAGATCTAGTTCACATCTATATTTGATCTGTGACCACCTCACATCGCCAAATGGATGAGAGACTCCTGCTGTCCTCAGCACTGTCCAGAAAGGCAACTTCACAGTACAGAATTTGGAAGCTGGCTGAAAAAAAAACAATACCAATAGTTGACAACTATTAAAATGGATCTGTTTATATTTGCTATGGAGTTTCTCCTCCTCTGGACAGCTTTGGCCTGAGCACTGTTTGCACCAGCACTGAGGTGATCAGAGGTAGGCAGTGCAGAGCTGTGGGATGTCCTGCTTGCACCAGGCATGCTCCTGGCCATGAGGAGCCACCTGCTCCGAGGCCATGGGCTGTTCTTGCCTGACATGGGGCAGTCAAGATACCTAAAACCCCTTCCCCACAGGTCATTTCCATCTCATTTACCCAGAAGACACTGATAAAAATAAGCAATATGTGTATACAGAGCATGCATTATCCTCCAGTAAACTATTTATGGTATTGTAAGGGCGTAGTAGCCCAGAGTAACAGGAGATACCCTTTCCCCTTCTGCTTTAAAACATTCTGGCTCCAGCTCTCCTTATTCTCATAGCTGTAATTGTCTTCAAATAATTAGATGGTTCTGTAGTAGTTCAAACAAGGACAATTCCTTCAAGCTGAAAGTCTGCTTTATATCCTTAACCATTTACATTGCTTTGTAATGACAGCTGGTTAGGACCACCCGATCTCAGTTTTCATGCCAGGTTATCAAAAACCAAAATAAAACAAAAGACCTGTCAGCAGCATTAAGATTGCAGTCATGGCTAAATGCCTTTTGATGCCTCTTTTAAACTTCCAAAGTGCTCAGCAGAGTTGCTGTATTGCTGCTGGCAGGGCCGGGCACCTCCTCCAGGAGCAGGGACTGCCTCCTTTCCGACTCATGAGGCTGTAGACATTCTCGCTGCTTTATGTGCCAAGTTTTTATTATTGTATCTGTAATTTTGAGAAATGTCATAGGCATCCAGATAGCTTGCTCATCATAACTTAAAAGTAAACATCCAACAAGAAGAATTTATCTAAAAACTGCTCCAATACATTTGCATTAATTTGAGGGTTGTTTTTTTTTTCATGTACCTCATGCAGCATCAGGGTTGAAACTACATTTTTTCATGAATTTGTTTTCCCCTTTATCTAAAACAAAATGTTCTACTGATCAAATTGAAGAGCCAGTGTTTTCAGCTATAAACAAGATGCTGCTATGCTGCATGTCAGAATTGACTCTACTAGGCAAAGGCAGCGCCTCCAGGCATTTAATTCCATCCTTATCAATTAGCTCTTGAGGTGGAAGGAATTTTATCTAGCAGAAATTGAACAGAGAACTGGTCTGAAATCTTACAACATTTTGCCAGTTGAACTCATAGCAGGGACACCACTGTGGATATACAAGATCTGAAACCATTTGGATAACTGACCTAGTGTAAATAAAACACTACACAAATTGTCTAGTAAGTTCATGAATGTTTATATTAATTTAATTAGATCTCAGTTTTAGGATGAAGCTAAGAGCCAAACAATGCAGATAAAGGATAAATACAGCTCATCCAATTAACAAGTTATCCATAGTCCTTCTTTACATCATATCTTTTAGTAAGTCTCATTAGAGGAGCTGAGAAGAAATTAACTTCTTTACTAAAGTCATTATTCAGAGCTGGCAGTAACGATGTTTTGGCTCATGTTCATGAACACCCTTCGTGGAACTTAGGAAAAGATATGGCCCTTTCTTTGTGCTCTCCAGCTATCTGCAAATCTAAGTGACAGATGTGACAGCAGCATACGATATTGGTCAAAGAAAGCTGAACCCAAGTGGGGGCTTTTCATTGCCTGCCAAAACGCAGCAGCCTTGAAATGTTCCTGTAGGAAGAGGAAGATTTAGAAGTGTCTCTCTGATTCCTGCTGTTCCAGCTGCGTCTCAGACTTATGGCTTCAAACTACAATCCAGCTGCTGGTGTTTTCATTCCAATTAAGTTTTGAGTGTTTTTTAAACAAAATATTTTCATAGAGTGACTATTAAGAGATTTCATTATGGTTTGATTTCAAACAGCAAATGCTTACTGAATCAACAAGGCTGAGTCCGAGAGATGAAGAAACGTGTGTTTGGAGATTATAAAAATGCTAAAGGCTTTAACTTGGCAAGCAGAAACCAGAGAGCTAAATTTGACTCAAGGGATGCCAAAGTATTGAGGGCTGTGATAAACAGTAACCCAGACCTCCTCTGTAAGCTGTCCATTAATAAGGGACCTGAGGGACACATTATGAAATTAATAATTGGCAAAATCAAAACACATCCAAAATCTGGAGTGCAGTGTCCAGGTTATACAGTCAGTGCAGTAGCTGTCTCTAAGAGATCATATTGCAGAAGCTCTGGAAGGTGGTTATTTGTTCTAAAACAAAATTGAGATTCATTTTTAAGGAGGTCAAGTGGCAGCCAACACAGCCAGGATGAAAGCCGCTCGCTCCTGCAGCCAGCAGTGTTGACGTGGATCAGGTACACGTGACCTGCGGAGCTTCAACAAGGATGGGGGGCCCTTCTGGGGGAGAAAACAAATGGGAGAGAATGCACTTTTACCCCATCTGCTGCTGCTGCTTCTGATAGTGCTGCTGTAGGAAGAGCAATGTGGGTGGTTGGTGCTGCACCGGGGAACAGAGAAGTTGACTCTCATACAACGTTCTTCTCAAGGACTTGGTTCTGGACTTATAGTGCTTTTTCTCTAAGGTCTCTCAGCAGCCCTACAGTGGAGAGACAGCAGACATGCTCACCATGTCTTATCAGTTACCGCAAGATTCTGGGGAAAACCAACATTCTTCTATTTAATCTGGGAAACAACGATTGCTGCAGCAAGGCAACTCCTTTTGATAACTCCCAACTGCCATGCCCATGGCCATGTGCGCTAGGAAACAGCATACCTGCCAGTCCTGGAGTATCTGCCATGCAACTGGGGACGTTGTGGTTCTGTACGGCTGGCTGGAGGTTTAAAAAAAGTCAACATGTTCCTTTTATGTGAAGCTTCTCTCTAGCAAATTATTGTAATGAAATGGCCAGGTGCATGGGCTGTAAGTACACAGTGATAGTTTCCTGCAGATTGATGGTCTTGGCATTTAAAATGCTCGCACTTATCTGGATGTACGTGGCCATTCCTTCCTCAGGAGAAGCTTGCTGGCCCATGATGCATGTTTCTCAAGATGGCGTGCTAAAAACAAGCATTGAACCTTTCAACCTTTTGCCTCTTAAACAGCAGCTCAAAGTGGGGATTTAGAGAAGGGGACAACTTCCTCATTGCACTACTCTGACACCATAAGAAACTTAACCACGTCGTTACTGGCAAAGGGATGGTTCTCAGTAGCATCAAATGCACCAAGATTTTGCTGAGAAGGACCCTTGTTACTTTTCTAAGTTGAGCCTTAGTTGCTGGCTCCATAGCAGATTCAAACAGATAAAGATGGGATTATAATTTATAATACATTTATGAGAATCATTACTGGCCTTTCATAACTATTTACCACAGAACTAGAACACCTAGATGCCAGAAACACCGAAAGATTTCAGTGACCTAACACACAGACACAGCAAAAAGACAAACGTGTGTTTTTTTTGTTTGATTGTTTAACTTCCTTGTTTATTGCTCTGGAAGTCGAGTCTCATCTTCTTTCCTTGTCAGAAAAATGTTGGGTTATTTCCACTGGGTTAAAATACTGTTGGGATTTCTTCCCCCACTGTGTGCAGGAATATATTCTTGATCCCCAAGTGAGAATCAACTCAATATGCAGCCAGCATAAGGAGCACAGGCACTAATATTTCCAGTATCTTTCCCTTTTGCAACTAAATGAGGAGCACATTTTAATTATGCACGCTTCTAGCAGCAACAGATATAGTAACAACATTATCGCCACTGCATTTGTTAATATGCCTAACCTCAAGGAATACTAAGTATTTCTTTCCCAAAAGATATAAGATGGAAGAGTAAAACCTCAAAAAGTTTGGGACTCATTACACAACTATTGCGCTTAATTTGAGGAAAAACAATTGCATTCAATAGTAATAATAGTTACTTGTTCTCCTTGGTATTTTTCTGGAAGTCAGTTGCTGGGGTATGGGTGTGCTGAGAAACAACGTGGAAAAAAAGAAATCCAAAGCTATTTAAGAAAGTGTTTACAAATTCACCATGCAGCTTGGCCATGTTGGGATCATATCTTTGCTATGAATTAATTAAGTAGGAATGTTCCCCCCAATAGGAACATGCCATTCACGCCTGCAGACCCACTCAGAGTGAAAGCAGACATCGTGCCTGCAGAAACCATCAAAATCCTCTGACTTCCCACTTTGTCATTCAGTGTTCCTTTTGCTCCCACTCCTACCCCATGAGTGAAAGCAAAGCCCTAAATCTGAAATGGCAAAGGGACTCCTGGGTCCTTACTGCTTAAAAAAAAAAAGCTTTCAGTATATTTGGTGGCTTTTGTCAGTGACTGAAAAAGAATCTGGAAAACCTTTCATCCTTTGTTTTCACTCCATGCTTCTCAAAGCCTCAGCTCGAGTGACGTTTGTGAAAGATTTCACTAGCAGTATCTGGCAACTTCAGCTCAACTGAGTGATTGTGTTTAATTGCATTTTGGTTTCATAAACGTGGCGTCATAAATCTACCGACTGTCAAACAGAGGGGGTTGATTAATGGAGCAATGGCTGTCTGCAGGCGAGTTACAAAGAAATCTCAACAAACGCACGTCTTTGAGGACAACTGCTCCCTAACCAGTGATGTGGTGTGTGCTCCAGGCCGCGGGTGCGAGGGCAGGAGGTGCAGGAGGCTCCAGCAGGAGCAGCAATGGGGCCAGGCCACGGAAAGCAGCTCTCACTTCTCATCTGCCTGCAACCAGGGAAAGAAGGCATGAGGAAACCCACAGCAGATTTTCTCTTCTTGTTTATTGCCCTATCACAAAACTGCAGAGCCAGCAGAAAAATAAAGACTGTAGGCTTTAGATGGGCCCAGACATCGATGATTTCTTCAAGTTTGGATCCAAGTTGGATCCTTCATCTTTAGGACAGTTGGGTTGGAAAGGCAGACTAGGCATGAAATTCTGGGGCGATTTTAAGACTTGCTGGAACAACCCTGGATGTAATTGTTGTTTCCCAATTACTGAACCAGATGAGAATCCACAGAGTATTTGTGAACAATGAAGCAAAAAGTCAAAGGAGAGGAGCAAGCAAGCACTGCCAAATACTGAAGGAAAAACTGCTTTTTACTTGCATAATAAAAACATTTCCCCTTTAGAATTTCTTCTGGTTTGTAACATTTCTATTGAATCTTCCAAAACTCTGTCATGACTACATCTATTACATGACTACTGAACATTTATATGACATTAGCCTCACAATTTAGCAATCTGTAGGGCCAGACCTACAAGAATTCTTGTACAGATCCAATCTTTACAGATAATGAGAGATAAATATTTTATTCTTACTGAAAAATCACCCCAAAAGGCTACTGAGTATTAAAAAACAAACCAGTGGATCATAATTCACTGACTGGCTGATAAGTATTACATCTCCTCTCCAGTGAATGGTGTCTTGGATTACATCAGCTGAAGAAGCCCATCGTTTGGCACAAAAACTATCAGGAATAAGAGCCATGGAAATTTTAAATGAGAGGAAAATGTATACATTTAGGATTATTTATTTATTAATTTACAACTCCCCAGCACAACACTTTGCTTTTTTCCCTAAAATCTGTGATCTGGAAAAATGCAAATTCTTCTTAAAATATCTTATTAAAAAGAAATAAAAACAGCTAAGAAAGCTGTTAAGGAGAGGGAGTATTCATGAAGGAAAATGCTTCAGAAAAGCTGGATGTAGTGGGCACATTGCATGACAGCTATTTCATTCCCAGCCTATTGGCAGCTCCCAGGGAGATGAGCACACACAGGCGCTCAGAGGCTGGTGGCTTCCTGGAGCTGGTGAGGAGAAAATGAGCAGTTTCCCAAGGAAACACTTTGAATTAAGAGCCAGTACCAGCTGGGAAGGTTCCTCCCCTCCCTTCCAGTGTATTGCTTGGGGCTGATCGTCACTCTCCATTCAGGTGAAGCCCTCTGCATGCATCTTCTGCACCACCAACATGAAGGCAGCCCCCCCAAATCTCTGAACTAGCTTTGCACAGGCAAACCTTGCACACTGCAGACCTTGCCCTGTCCTCTCCAAAACCAGTGGTACCCCTTATAATTTTGGTGGGAGGAGCAGGCAGCTGTAATGGAGGAAGCTGCTACAGAAAGCTTAGGTGGAGCAACTTTACTAGAAATCAGTGAACATGTTATGTGTGAAGTTTTGTCCACTGTCAAGGAGAGCAAGGAACAACGGTGTCCTTATGCCACCACACTTCATGGCTCACCTGGAAACCCTACTGCAGGCCTCAGGCCCTGGCCAGGGCTTCCCCAGGTGTGTGGGCATGGGGCCTCTGCAGCAACAAGCTGCTCCCAAGCACAGCTGGCACTTGGGCCTTAGCATGTCTCACTCGGGATCTTTCTGAAGGATCATCAGAAATGATGTAAGAAGATGCAATGCCATTTTCTTCAGCCATGCCATGCCTGCTCTTACAGACCAGGATGCAGCCCGCTGTGCTGACTGCTCACAGCACTGCTCCCATCTCAGATCCCCCACCTACTGAATTTAGCAGTATTCAGCTTTCAGTTTGTGCATCCCTGCAGCAACAAGCTTCTGGAAAAGAAAGGGATGTATGCTGCTGAGTAGACTTAAAACTACAGCTGTGCCAGGGAAACATGCCTTGGCACAACAATGCACCTTGGCTACTTTCTTCTTTGAGATGTCTTTAGAACAGTCCCTGGCAGTACTGATTTTTTTTTCCACAAATTTTAATTCACTTTGGTTCCAGTATAACAGGCCAGAGATTTCTTTGTAAAGCACCAGGGTTCTCATTGCTGTCCTGTGTCTCCATTCTCTCCCTATTACCTCAGCCAATGCAAAGCCACGATGCCATAGCAGAGGAGACGAGTTCATCCACTGCCTATGGGAAATATTAGTCCTCCTTCTGAATCCTCCGAGGCTTTGGAACAGTTTGTCCCATCCTGTAGCTCTGTCAGGCTCCTCACAATCCGAGTCACCAGCTCCTGCCCTCAGTCACGGCAGCCTGGGCAGGGGGCAGTGGGCTTTGTGCCACAACTGGTTCATCAGAAATTTCATAAAGAACTTCTTGGAAAAACAAACAACACCAACAAAAAATGACTGATTTTCAATCTGAACTGAAAATATTTAAAAGTGAAACTATTTGCAGGACTTTTGAGTTTGCAGGACTCTGTGTCACTTTGAGTTAGTCTAATCGTTCTGTTTGGACAAAGTCAACATATTCCATTTTGACTTAATATATTATCTCCTACTATGAAATAAACTCAACATAAAATGACTTCATTTCCTTCTGACAAGATAACTCTGATAGGGTCATGCCACTCTGATACGGTCAAAATATTTCATCTTCTGCAAGGCACTTGTGCTTTAGAGTTTTTTGACAAAACAGGGTTTTTCACTGCGCAATTATTCAAAGTCAGAAGGCCTTTGGCTGCCATAATAATCACAAGCAAGCCAGTCTTAAAATCCAAATTTCTTAACAGAGAGGAATCTCTCTTGTTAAATGCATCACTGAACTGAATTTACTGAACAATACATCCCACTGACAAGATTAACATGAGCCAGTACAGCTTTCCTTTCTCCAGTAATAAAGATTTGAAGAATCATAGGAATCGTCAGCTGGAAGGGACTCTGGAGATCATCTTGGCCAGCCTTGTGCTGAAGTAAGGACTCAGATGAGGATACCCAAACCTTGCCAAGACAAGTCTTGACTACATTGAGACAGACTCCAGTGCTTCTCCAGGCAGCTTATCCCAATGTCATGTTGCTCTCATTGTCAATCATTTGCTTCTTTCTACCCAGATAGAAATTCCCTGAAACAACTGATGCCTCTCGCCCTTATTCTGTTGCTCCTTTCTGGATAGCTTTTCAGCAGACATGGAACGTACTTTCTGCACTTTTGCTCATGTCACTTCTGAAATAAAATGGTATACCTACTCAGCCTTTTGACAACTTCGAAATGCACAATACAATTCAGTTCTTAAATTTTGTAAAAGCATAACACAAAACAGATTCTGAACAACATCAACAGATAAAATGACAAAAGTTATCTTCTTATCTGCTCTATAAAGCCCATACTACTTGCTATATTACAATAAAATAATGAAAAACAAAATATGCAATAACTTATTCATGTATTTCAGCCACAATAACCTGGCTTCTACATCCATATTTTCTCATACACTGCACAGAGTTGATTTGAATCAATACTTACACGGGAGATGAGACACAACTAGATGCTGCAGGAAACAGTGATTATACACAGAGCATAAATCTCATTACCCATGTCAATATCAATTCGTTTTCTGACATAGGGCTACTCTTCATTATTGCTCTTACTTTATCAATGGCAATTTTATTCTTAGATGAGATAGCAATTCAAATTCCTAACCCCTCCTTCTCACTGAAAGAGCCCGAGGTATTGTGGCAATAAAGAACATGCCCTCTTTGGACAAATTCTGGGCTTTATTTCCTGCTGTCTTCTGTGTATTTCCATATGCTTCTGTGTCCTACTCTATATAACCCGTGTACTCGAAGAAAAGAACATCTTCAGATAACAGAAAATAATAAAAGCTTAATCCAGAGGTTACACTATAAAGCTGGAAAAAGGAAAATGGCATAATATACTTCATCCACTTTGTAAAGTTGTGGTCCATCTCCAAGGTCCAAATCTGTATCTTTGAGAGATAAAACAACTGTGAACACAGAAAAGGCAAAAATAAAACCCCAAAACCTAGAACATAAACAGGTTAAATACACAATCCTATATTATTAAATAACTCCTTACCATTGTATTTCTCAGCCTTTACACACTTCTACAGTATGTGGAAATGACCCTTCTCTGAGTAAGCTGCAAGAGCAACATGACCAGAACATTCCCACTCAAGTAGCATGAACTACTGTGGTCAACCTTCCCTTCACTTGTTTTCAAGAAAAAAAGAAAGGAAATACATATATATTTTTTTCCATGAGGACTATGTCTTTCCTTTACTACTTTTTTTGTTTAAATCTCCCACAGAAATCATCCACCAAACTCTCCCACATGAATGAGATAACTCACTAAGTAAAGGACACGAACTGAATAAATAAGAAGGGCATATATTTTGTCTGCACTATGAACACTTCAAACCATTTTCCAGCAAAATGTCTCATCCCACAAACACCAGAGGTTGTATGTATATTTATGCAAATAAGCCACATTCTTCGTAAGCCAGTATTCTACAATGCAGAAGCAAAAATGTTATTCCTGAAGGAATTGCTTGGAGACATAGTATTCTACGATAAGGGCAGAAGGAAGCATTTCTGGATGCATTCCATCACTTGATGTTCAGGAAACCATTTTGTGTGACACAAAGGATTAGGAAAAATAAGCTGCATGACATTTATTTTGTAATTTTAACATTAATATCTGTAGAAACATTTTATTGTCAGTACAAAAGTTAACAGATTTTAATACTTCTTTTACCCAATTAAAAAAACACACACATAAAACAGTGTAATTTGCATTCATATTGCATGGCCGTATCAGTGTGAGGGTTCTGAAAGTACAAACACAAGACTTCCGTACAAAGATACAAACAACAGTGATATTTTAGCAGAGGCCAGTGCTATACCTACTGTTATGGAATGAATCAGAAGGAAATACTGGAGTCAGCATGAATTAATCCCTTAAAAAGATGCTTATATTCCTATGGCAAATTGTCATTATAAACAACTTCTCTCTTTTTAAACTTAAGTTACAATAGAGGGATAGTCTAAAAGGCAAAAGATCCAGGCCAGAAGATCTGGAACCTATTACCCAAGCCAGTGAAGAGAAATCTAGTTAATCTGTTGCATGTGCAACCCAGGGTAGAAGCTCAGCTCCTTTTAGAGCAGTATGTCCTGCTATGGTTATAGACAAATTAATGACTTGCCTTACTTTAGGAAGCCATCCTAATATTTTCTTTCTTTCTTTCTTTCTTTCTTTCTCTCTCTCTCTCGTTGGAGTGATTGGTTTTTCACCATGGGAAACATTGCCTAAAGAGTTAAGTTGTTAAAGTGACAAGTATGGAGAATAAAAGACGTTCTTGTTAAAGGATTTGGTTTCGATAAGAGTAATCATCTGACACTGCAGTTTTAAAACACAAATAAATCAAAAGTTTAATTCCCCCAAATTAGTTATATACTGTAAATATTTCTTTTTTTTTTTAAAGATCTGAAAACTAGTAAAGTCTGAGCAATATATCTACTAGTTCTCTGTGCTGCCTGCATAGAAATGCCATTTAAATTACAAAAACACAACAACCCTATAAACGATTAATTGTTTTGTACATTACCAATTAGTTAATAAATTAATGATATACCATTTTCCCTGAAAGCAAAGTATTTTCCACCTTTGGATGGTGAAAATTAAGAAATTCTGTGTAAGAACAGCATTTAGCAAATAGCTGTTAAAAAAGAGACTAATTTGCTAGGTGGATTGGGACATCCATTTTTAAAATCAATACAAAAAATAATTCATTGTAAATATATATAATATATATTTATACATATTTTGAATATATTTACATACATCCAGCACCTATATACTGCATTTGTGCTCTGTAAGTGTGTGCCAACATATATTTTCTCCAAATATTACAAAATAAACAAGAAAGGCAGACCCAGAGTTTGCCTCAAGTCCAACTGGTCCATTGTACAAACAAAGTCTGTCTCAGCTTAGGGTAAGCCAGAAAACTGATAGTGATGGGTATCTAGACACAGCTCATAAACATTCTTCCTCGTTGGGAATATTTAATAAAAGTTGCAAATTACGAGATCTTTAATGTAGGATCTGACTGCTTTCCTCCAAGTTTTCGGTTTTTTTTTTTCCATTTTTTTTCTTCCATATTTCATATGTACAAGCAGAATCTTTAGGGTCCTGGAGAAAAGATGTTGTTTTGTATGTGGTAGGTAGCTTGATGTTCTTGTTTCTTTTCATGTTTTAACACTTCCGTTCATGTGTTGGTACTTGGGAAGACAAGGTTCATAAGGCATTGGATCGGGAGAAAAAACAGAGTCATCACCTGAAGAACACGAACTCCTGGTGTCAGGGTAGCTCGGTGAATACTGCTCCAGAGGTCCGCTGAGGTCCAGATACTCCTGTGACAAAAGAAAGAAACTGAGTTTTTAACCAGCAAGTAGAACTGGCAATAGCGTGTTCCTACTGCTCTGATTTGGCTCCATCACACAGTGGGTAAAAGAACAGTTTAAAAACAACACTCATTTCCCTAATGCAATTGCATTCTAAACTGCCTGTAGCTCAAATATCTCATAAAACAAGGAGCCTGAATAAAGAAAGGAAAGCCAAGCCAATAACACTGTACTTTTGTGAAGTCCAACATCACCCACATTAGCCGCGTCAGTGGAAATAAACATGCCAACCACATCAAAAGAGGACTTTTCACTTACAACGATAAAACCGAAATTTCATCCTAAATAGAACCATTTTTCTTCAGCACGTGGTAATGATTTGGAGAGGGAAAGATACTTCCAACTTTGTATTCCTTCGGTCAATTTAAATGTCTGTTTTATATTCCGTGATATTAAATTTGTGTTTAAACATGCAGTGGCAGGCATACGTGCAAAAAAGAACTGAAGAAAATTAAATTCACTCGATTGGGTTCTTTATACTACATTTTCTTCTCTGTGTGTCTGTGCGCACGCCTGCATGCCCCAGAGTAGCCATGACCAAAGCAGTCATTAAAAAAGGAAATAATATCTGCTGAATCCAAGTTTTGGGTTGAGGCTCTTTTGCTAGAAACAACAGTTTTGGCAGGAGAAGAAAGTTATTTTCCCCCTTGAAATGTTCCTTCTCTTTCAACTTCTAAAGGCAGCTGCATTCATTTAAATGCAATCTCTTCATTTGCTAAACCACAAGTTATGATCATACTGACGAGACGAGTCCTCCACCTCAGTCAGTGCTTTATGCTGCTGTGCTTACGTTTGGGGTAATTTCATTCTTTGGTTTACATTTCTTTTCTTAAGTCAGAAATTTGATCGTTACCATGTTATTGTTTAAAAAATGGTCACCATTTTAAAAAGGAGAAAAATATAAGCTTTAAAATGCTGACAAATGCAATAGGCAGCAAGAGAATGCAGTTCGGATCAATGATTACTTCCTATCCTGCTCCCTAGATGTGCAGAAGATCCACAAGGACAAGCTTGGCATGTATTTACGTGTAAGCAACACAGTCCTATGTGACCAGAAATGATCAAGCACTTTCTAGACAGACAGGAGAAAGTCTCCCAGTGTTTGAAGCTTTCTTGTGGGACTGCAGACACAGCCTGTCATATTGAAAGGCTTGATATAATTCAGCTGTGAGCTCAGAACTGAAGGTGGGATCCTTATCTCCTCTCCAGCCTCCTCATTCCATATAAAGGAATGACGGTCACATGTAGGGGCATAAAGTCTCCAGCACTGGGATTTCAATGAGGAAAAAAAGGGGGGGGGCTTGGCCAATGATTCAGCTGGGGGAAGAGAAAGACAATTAAGCCCAAATAATCACTTACACAAATGCAGAACATACTATTAGCTGACCAATTTTGGAGCTGCTGGGCAAGCCAGGCTGACCCTGTATCAACAGTGTCATTTGTGGGGGAAGACAAGGTACCATGGTGGAGCGGATGAGCATAAGTGTGGTCAGACTGAGGCATGAAGGAGCTGTGCTTCAGCAAAACTGCACAGCTTACTCAAAATCAGAGGTCTCAAAACTACTACAACAGAAGATGGGATACAGTGGAGCTCTCATCAGACAACGAGAACATGATGGTTTCAGGAACATCAAGTGTGCTGCACAGACAAGTGAAGTAACTTGCTTTCTTAAAAAGCAGGATCTTAAGCGGAAGGCTTAGATACTAGGAAAAGCCTTCAAGAGGTAAAGCTAATGAAACAGAGCAATGGACTGTTGTGGGGCGATGCAGAAATGCAGCAGTGGAGATCTTCAAGGGCAAAGTTACACAAACATGTCAGGGATGATAAATGTATGGTGGATCCTGCTGCAGGCCGATCAGATGGACTGGAAGTGTTCCTGAGGTCTTTTCAGATTTTTTTTCCCTCCAATTTGAGCCTAAAGTCATTCACATAACCCTAAAGGCCTTTTCAGGTTACCTTTGAGATCCTTCCAGGTCCATGAGCACTACACAACTGGAAGGCAAGATGCTTAAACACACAAGAAGAGGAAGAATTATCCTCTTCCAGGCTTAGAATTACAACCCAGAGCTTCCCTCTTGATTTTACAAATGCAGATACATTCCAAGCCACCAAGCACTCTGTGGTGGCAGCCAGCCCGCATCAACTGCTCCTGTGAAATCGTGTGTAAATGATGCAGGAAAGGATTCGGTTAGTGTTGGATGGGGAGGGGTGGAACTGTAATGGTACACAGAGCTATGGTGCTGGCTCAGTCGGATGCACATATTCCTGCTCCATTCCCAAACCATTCCTGAAGGTGCCCCGTTTTGGAGAAAAATAATCCAGATAAATATATATCTGCTACCGAAGCCAAAGAATCTTCTCAACCAGAAATGTAAACCTACTCTACTAGACAAACGATGTTCATAAAAAACAGCATCTTCTTATTCAAGGTCTCCTGCCACCTTTATAGCTTATAGGCTTTCATAAAGCCTATTAATATCTTCTTTAAAAAAGAAAACTGTGAATTCTGAAAAATAAGTAATGGTGACACATATGACATGATCCAAATCTTCTTTTCTACATTTCCCACCCCATATATAGAAGTGCTATAATAATGTATAACAAAAAAAATTGTTTTGAAATGGTGTCATGGAGTCACCATGACAAGTGGCCAGAAGAAATTGCTGCAGTGTTTTCATCCCACACCCCTGCCCCCATCTGTATAATTTGCCCCAAATGATAGGAATTTGTAACGTGTTTCTGAGGCACCAAGCATTTTCTCTCAAAGTTTCCACCAGAAGAATCAATATTTCCATTACTCGCGATCTTCCTCTAAGGTGCATGTGATATAGCAGTAAGAGAACTGATTCCTGTGTGGATACGCTAATCAGTGCGTTTCTTGGTAGAACTAATCATATTTCAGACCTCTGAAAGAATGCTGTTCACAGGAAGCCTTTTTGCATTCATATAGCCCAACCTGAAGCAGTGTTAGGCAGGACCTTTGGATAATTGGATGGCTGTTCACATGCTCCCTGCGGGTCCTTGTTCCCTCCACTGAGAGCTACTTCAGTGAACCTAATTCACTCTCAGACACAATCTGAAATCCACCATTGACAGTTTCTCCTCTTCTGACCTAGATATCATGGCTGGGAATCAAACTGAGCTGATAAATGAAAAACATCACCAGCTCTCCTCCACTCCTCCGCATGAAACTCATGTTGAAATGTAAACATTGCCTCTCAGTCTGCCACGTGTATTCCCTCAATAACGCTATACTAAAAACATGAAAAATGCAAAGAGAAATGAACAAAAACATTATGAAGATGTGTTTGTTTTGTTACATAAACCAAAACATAATGACAAGAAACCAAGGATTTCATAGGATACATCGTTTAGCTGCTTCTGACTTCGGAGGATGTGACAAACAGAACAAGAAGAGAACTTGAACGGGATTTCATAGCTGTATAAATTCCATCTGCCTCCTGAACCATTTGTCCCGATTAGTAGCTTATGGAGGGAAACAATTTACCTACCTCGTTAGTTGTGAGAGTGAGGATCCGATCCAAGTCTTCTACCAACTGTTTAAAAGTTGGCCTTTGTGAAGGCACAGCATGCCAGCAATCTCTCATCATCATATAGCTGTAAGAAAGGCACATTTTCCTGGGTTAATTAAAATCACACGTCCTTCTCAGGAGCCTTTTCATACGCAGCCAATATTCTTCATCACAACTAAAGCAGTGAGCGCTCCAAAGCCTTATACATGGACCAACGCTGTTGCCCAAACCGTACAAGGCTGTCACTTTCCTCAAAGGTGCATTTCTTTTTCTATATCTCTACTTGCCCAGCGTCTAAATTTCCTCTTTGTGGACCTGAGTCTGTATTCTTCTGTGGCATTTCAGTAGTATTAAATTACACGTGCTTAAATATTTTGTCATGTTAGGGACTGCAGCCTCTGTGAAGTGAAGAAATTACAATGGGGGGAAAAAAAGCAAAAACCATCAAGGGCTACACTGAAGTATGAGAAAGGGAAAGCACTCTCCCACCATCACTGGTAGATCATGCTGCGTTAATGCAAAAGTTCCCAAATGCACTTTTTTGTGTAGAAAACCAGCTGGATGTAGCTTATACAGGCTAAGAATCTGTGTGTGGTACGGCTACATGTGCCATTTATGAATTTTCATGTTTAATGAACCAAAACTGAGAAAATAAGGGTGTAAAAACACTGACAAAGATTGGCCTATAGATGATCTCATCCATTTTCAAAGAGATCACAGCAGGGTGTGTAAAGTGTCCTCCACCAAACATTTCCTGGAGACCTTTCCATAGCTTTTCTTTATGTATCTATATGCACACACATCCACTATTTCAGAGCCAACAATTCTGGAAATGCTACGTTCTGCTGGGGTAGCATTAAACACATGATGGGTCCCTTCCAAGTCAGTATATTCTATAATTTCAGTGCAGTTTGCAGCCCTCGGTCCTTACAGCTCATTGGTGCAGTTGGCAGGTTTATCCATTCGGTGCCCTTCTTTAAGCAGCTTAAAAAGTTCCTCCACTGGGATTCCTGGGTAGGGCGATCCTCCTAAGGTGAAGATCTCCCACATCAGCACACCAAACGACCATCTGCAAAACAAAGAGAAAACTGCATTTGTAAAATTGCCTTACTGCTGAAAACAGAGATGTTTTTGCAATGGATGCAGTGACTGTCATGCCCTCTTCAAGAAGATTTAAGCTTATCTTCCTGCTTGTGTTGAACTCTGAACACCACTATGGGACATCAACCTGTGAAGTGCATCAGGTACGTTAGCATCTCATAGAATAAGGACTGCCCTGGACAGTGTTCTCAAGCACATCCCGAGCCTTTGCCCGCTGTGCTCCGAGCACCCATGTTTCCAGAGCTACTACAAAAAAAACCTGCATCTTCAGTTTAGTTATTTACAGAACATCCACACCACTGAGCTGGCTTGAGAGTATACAGAGGGATATTTGGGGGAGGGGGGAAGAAAAAAGGCCGTTCAAAGCAAAAACAGTTTGCATCATTCTGCTCCTTTTGAATTTTATTTTTTGGTAAGGAAATGAAGGAGGGAAAGCTTCAGCCAGTTTTCCTGCCTGCTCCCCACCTCCCGAGCTGCCTCGCCACGTCCTGCTGGCAGCCACGGGCTCACTGCCAGGCTGCTCTGCCAGGTGAGCAACAGCACTGAGCCTGCCCTGTCCCCGAGCTCCTCTGCAGTTCTGCTAGCTTCGCAGCAGTGTATTTTAGTAAACTGTTTGCACAAACTTACAGTAATATTATCCAAAGGCACCGCGGAGCCAAAAAGCCTCCCAGTTCCAACTCCGAAACGCCTGTGCTCTGGGCTTGTTAGGAGCTCACACTGACCTCCAGCCCTACACCGGCGAAGCCGTTTACTTCACATTTGCTTAAATATTTTGTCAAGATGTTATTTTAAAGCAAAAGTTGGATCCACCCTTAACCTGTGTACATAGTTTCCTTCATAAATAAAGTCAAGATGGCAGGAAAGGCTGCAGTAAATGCTTTTCTTAAGGAGAGAACGACTTTGGAAGAGCATCCAAGTAAAAGGAGGAGGAGACACCTCTTATTTTCTCCACCCTGCTCCTTTCTATTTTAACTCTGCGCTGTCATGCATAAGCTTTTACACCTGTGCTGGGAAGCATCCAGCCTTTTACGGTTAACAGCTTCTCTTGGAGAAAAAAACAACGTAAGATCTTCCTCTGCACTGTGTAAAAAATACACACCTACTCCGAGCGCAATGCATGCGAGCACTGAGGATGGACTCAGGAACTTTAATAGGAAGCAGCATTATGGGAGCTGTTGCATCAGCCAGCTACACCACGCACATTACAAGATTCTGAAGTGCCAGAGTCCAATGATTTCCTTCTGTACGTGAAGCACTGCTGGGAAGCAACAACATCTCTAAAATCAGGGAAAACGCTTCTGGTATATCCAGGCTATGTTTTACTATCCATAACCGCAGCACAAATGTTGACAAAGTTTTGGTGTTTTTTTTTTTTTTTCCCCTATCCTTCTTTTTTTTCACTGTGTTTTTTTTTTTTTTTTTTTTAACCTGAAGGAAGTGCAGAGTATGTGGAAAGCCAAGCAAATTAGATAGACTCTTTGTAGCTGCACATCCGTAAATAAGTTCAAGGGGGGAAACTTCCGCACTGACAGAAGGAGGTTAGCGTTTTCCACCTTTCATGTGCTTTGAAGCTGGGCAGATTAGTAACAGAGCACTGGTTAGCAGTCTACCATAAAATCCTCATTTTCTAAGGGCAAGTCCTGTTCCATCTATTAATATGTGAAACAAAATGAAAACGCTTTAAAGGGAAAGGACGGCAGGAAAATGCATTTCAAACTATCCCCCTCCCACCCCTCCAAAGACTGCTCGAATGAAGTCACTTACACATCGCTTTGGTGCGTGTAAACTCTATCAAACAGAGCTTCTGGAGCCATCCACTTTACTGGAAGCCGTCCCTGTATATTTGGAGGAGAAGGAAAGAAAAATGAAGATGGAAGCAATTTGCTGGATGATTTTAACACTGATTTTTTTTTTTTTTTTAAATAAATCAGTTCTCAGAGATCAGTCTGATAATGCAAACATGTAGTTAAATTGAAAACTTTCATTAAATAAATTAATAAAATGGATGAGAGAAGGAAGGTTATTAAGAAAAAAATGGATATAAACACTGAAGATTAAATTTAAAATGTGTAGGACTCCCAGAAAAGTTCCCAGGCTGCCCGCAAGTGCACCTAGGGTAAGCAAATCGAAGTGGAAAAAAATCATTTCACTATGGCTCGTTAAAGAAAAGAGTAGAAATAAGAAACAAAAAACCTCTTAAAACCGAGTCTGCTTGCACGAAGTTGAGCACTGAACCCAGGAATTTCGTTTTCCCGTTCCCACAGCTTGCAGCCACAACTGCCTGTTGCTCTGCATAAAAGCTCTGCTTTGCTTAGAGCCAAGGAGTTGCACCAAATTTGATATGAAATGGGTTCTGATCCCCTCCAGCCCCAACAAATCCCTACCTGGCTGCTCTGCCTTTTGGAACTATGCAGACTCTGATAATTACTGTTAAAATGCCATTCATCGCTTAGCGCTTTATTTTCATAAATGAGCCAGGTGACATGATTAATTAACATTTTGTATTAATGCTATTTAGTATAAACAGAGTCTGAAGAACCGAAAGAATTCTGCAAAGTTCCCGTCTTGATTTGGTACAGGTTTAACTGCAAAACAACGACAGGGAGTGAAAATCCATTTTCTCTAGCTCTAGACCAACTTTAATACTACAGTTATTTACATCCAAGCACGGGCAAAATGCATAATCCTGTACTGTGGCACCACCACACAAATAGGATTTTTATTATGGTTACTGCTATCACTGTTTATGCAGTGTTTTTCGAGATCCTAGGGCTGGTTCAAAACGAGCTAGAAGCAAATTTCCACCTATTTCAAATGGCTGGAGTCAGGGACGCACAACATTGATAGTATTCTAGCAGTTATAATAAATCATAAAAAAAATAGAGCCTATTTGTTTATCTTTTTAAACTAACTGTCACTGTAAGAGAGGGAAAGAATTGCTTATGTCCTTGATGTCTGTTTTCTGTCTGATTAAAAGCGAGTCTGCTGGACAAGAAGCCCATTAAGATTATAACCATAGTTCTGAAGTGAAACATTGAAAGAAACACTTGTTTCCAGAGATAAGAAAACCATCCACTTACATTAGTAGTCTTTTTATAATAATCTATATTGTTGATGTCTCTGGCTAAACCGAAGTCTGCTATTTTCATGACATTATTTTCAGTTACCAAAACATTTCTTGCCGCCAGGTCTCGGTGGATACACTGGAAAGAAAGACAAGACAGAAACACCCACTGAAATAAATCACTGCAAAAAATGAAATTATTTCTGACTAAGCCTCCTTTACAGATTTTAACCCAAATCCTTAGGCTGTAAAGCCACACGTTTACTTCAAGTCCATGCAATAAGATTGCTGTAGTTACCCCACTGCAACCTATTCAGGTCCAGCCAGGCTTCCAGGTTGAACAACTGCCCAAAAGTCTCTTTGAAAAGTCTCCGTTTTGAAGCCTTGTATTTTGGTAAGGATGAGAGCTTGGGTGGCGATCCCAAACGTTCTAAGATGTTTGGCATCCACTCTTTGTTACACAGGCCCAGATACAGGTAATGCAGCATTTTCATTGCAAATGCTGTTAATGAGTGTTTCATTGTGTAGCTTCTCTTAAATTACATTAGATAAACTGGACTAAAACCTGACAGCTTGGATCAGTGCAACCTTCTTTAATACAAAAGATCTTATTAAGAGATGTATCTCTAGTCAATAATTTTTAGCCAGATGTCTAGGGTGTGTATATTTACTTCAACCACGAGACTAAAGCAATTTCACTTTGAAAAAAAGGCAATTTGGGCTGGGCTGTTTGCTTTTCAAACAGCTCTGATACTGAAACTTCAACCAGTATTTCCTCAGATTTTCTTTCCTTTGTGCCAGCGTTATCCTGAAAACTTGCACCTGATATTCCTGACGCTGAAAGGAAGTTGTGGCAGCTCTGGGTATTTTTTTTCCTACCTTTAAGAAACACTATTGGGGTTTATACAGAGTGGCAGTAGGGTCATGGTAAGCAGTGTGGTATCTGGAGGCCTCCTGGGATATTCTACTTCTTCTTAAGTCAAATAGTTGTGTTTCTTTTTCTACTGAATTTCAGTTTACTCTATGTTGTCCCCCTTACTACAGCCTGTGCATGGACGTGCTGGACTGAACCACTACAAAAAACTTAAGTCAGAGCCCATGTCTTTCTTGCATTATAACTTGCCCTAGTGGTTTTCTGAGATCTCTCATCCTGAGTGGGTAAAATGAGCCTACAAAATTCCGGCTCCTCACTGGGTGAGCCATGAGGAGCTGCCAGGAAAAACTGCTCCAGCAGTGCCTTCATATAGATAGGACTAGACAGGAGTACACGCCTTCATAGTCAAATCAGGCTTCTAACTCAGCATCAGCAGTGCCACAGTAGCAGAAACAACACAGGCCAGCCTTCCTGCTCTGCCCTTGCTCTCAAACCCTACGAGAACATGTTATGAGATCAAGGAGCTCAAGGCACTTGCCTGAATACAAGTAGCTAATGTCCACTGATAAGGCAAGGTGTCTTGACGAGTATGGCACAGGATCTAGAGCAGATCTTTCTGCCATTCTAGAACAGCAGGCCAGTGAGTAGAACATTTCAAACAGCAGGCAGCACCTCCAGGTGAATCCAGCAAGCAAATGAAATCCCAGTACTTTCTTTCAGGGTATTTCTGATCCCTTGTACCCTGCAATTTTGCATTTTCAAATGGTGCCATGACTGACAGCCATGCCAGGCTTCACAGCCAGCTCTCCAGCCCCAGTGATTTGCTGTCTCTTTGCAGTGACTGGGGCTACCCCCTGCAGCTCTTGCATTGCACTGGCACAGAGAGGACACATCAACAGAATTTTTAAAAGCATTTAACCAACTTGGAAGCAATGCACAATTGCCTGTAAGGCAAAAACTGGAATAGACACCTGAGTATCTTCTTTACATACTACAACTATATTCTATATATATTCTATTAAGTCTCTGTGAGACATTTACTAGACTGAAATAACAAGAACATTGGCTCTCTCACAGCTCCTGTGTGGTGGAAGTACCGTGAGAAGACCAGATCTCTTATTATTCCAGCTTAGTAAAGGGATCCCTAAGGGGAGAAGAACTAGAGAAATACAAACAGAAGTGGTGGGATGCCTGAAGAACGGGAATGCACAGTTTCACTATGTGCTGCCTTTGTTTTCCTTCTTCCTCGTGCCTTGTGCAATGCTTTGCATTCTGTCAAGTTCAGCACAGTGCTGATCAAGTGTTTTTGCAAAGGAACTGGACCACAGATGAAATGATTCCGCCGTGTGCATCTGTGTGAGCGCACACCTTCCTGCAGTATCCTGCAGCAGCGTATCAGAGCTTCTCAAGATTTGCCAACCAAAAGATTTATTCTTTCATTTCACAATGGTCCTCTTTTTCCTGGGATGTGGCTCATTGCCAGGCAAATGTTTCATTAATCTTACAAAAGGGATATTCTAAGGTGCTTTACCTAATACAATACTCATGCTCGCTCTATAGATTTTGTCCTAGTGTCATGCACGTCTCCCTGTCTACTCTACTGAATTAAGAATTACTGTTTCCAAACAAAAGAATAAAAGCAAAATTAAACTTCAATTCCTGCTCCCCTCCCCCTACCAATCTCTAGAAGTGCAGAGAAGCAATAAAATCTCATGACTCTACACATCAGGACTGGAGGCTCAAACCCAGCTCTAATCTTTGGTTAAAACCACCTCCATATTGGGAGTGGGCTTATATGGAAATTGGTATAAATCCCACTAAGCACTCCATACTTTCCAAGGGGTACTTACCATCAGTATCTGGTGCTCTTGTTTAGACACTGAGTCCAAACACCCCCCAGGATACTCATGATTGCACTTGCACTAAGGCACAACACGTTTACAGAATTCACTGTACAGGGCTACTTAAGGTTCCAGAACTGTAATTTAATTAAGGTACTACCTGAGATAATCTGTCCAAAGTTGAAGAAATAAGTGTCTAGAAACATCATAGGATGCATGAATTATTTCAACAAGCTTGTTAGCCGGACAAAGGCCGGTTTCAAATACAGTGCTTAATTTACAGTGACTAGTGCACATCGTTTATTTTTACTTTTACCTCTTTTGTTCACAATTTCTGCCCAGGCTCCTTGTGATCATCTCCACTCTGCATGTTATCATTCTGCAAACCCTCTCAGTAACTGAATTCATTTATTTTACATCACTATCCAAACCTATTTGCTAAGACTGACTAGAAACAGAAGGCAAACGATGCCTTGCTGTCTCATGGGTGGAACAATGGGACTTGTAGAATCATGTGATCACCTGTGCTTACATACTCAAAGTGCAGACAGGTATGCAATATTTACTTTAAGTGATCAATTCCAGATCTCATTTTAGCAATGCTGTTAAACAGTTGTATAAAACGTTAAGGGTTTTAATTTTCCCACTGATCTTCCACAGTTTGGATTACGCAACTTGTTTGAGAAAAGTCATTCTCCCAGCACATTATTGACCATAGACAACATGAGAGCAAAACTAAACCCGAAACCAAATATGCACCAAGTGCTTCGTGCAGTGTTTGCTGAGTTCTACCTACTTTTTGCGAAGCCAAGTACTCCATGCCTCTTGCCAACTGGTACGTGCAGGATACCAAGTCCTTGAATGTCATCTGCTCCTCTGGGACCCTGTTAATATCAAAGGAGTACTCCATCCCAGGCGGGCGGCGCGCTCGCAGGTACTCACGCAGGTTTCCTTTGGAGGCATATTCTACAATCACGTACAGTGGACCTTTGGGTAAACAGAACTGTGTCAAAACTGGAGTAAGGTCAAAAGGTAAAATGATTTTCTGTAAAGAATCTTCCGGTGCTCTACAATAAACAAACTGGACTCATAAATGTTTAACTGTGAATCCAGTAAGGACAACTTGAACAAAAAGGAGGACCGGACTTCGCTACGCAGCTGGCCAACACTACATTAGAAGGATAGAGGCAGAGCTGCATAAGCAACTCTAGTTTAGTACCTACATCCTGACCCAGGGCCTATTCCTTCCATGCCATGCCATGTACGTGTTTTCAGACCCAAAATGTCACAAGTTCTCAAACACAGTGAAAGTGTTTCTTTATAGATTTTCCGATTTCCAGAATTTGTATGTCTTTCTGCATGACTTTATTTATATTACATGATTATCATTTAACAAAAACACCGTGGTCTTTAGAGAGTAAAATTACTCATTTCAAATTCAAAGGACACAAGTTTTACTAAAACAGGACTGACAATTCAGAAAGACAGATGTGGGTAAAGCCACTATATAATGTCATTTTTCCCTACAGCAAGGGATTAGGGTTTTCACATGATATAGTATCCTTTCTCATATTAAAGCTGCAAATATAATGAGACACAGGAGTTAAAATATCGCTGCTAAGCTAGGGAAATATCTAAAAATCCCATCACAGCATGACTGTTTCCTTAAAAACTCTTGAAAAACGATGATTAATGAGAGTTCTGGAGACCTGGGTGAAAGTCCTGGCTTACTTTCTTTTCTCTACTCACCATCCTGGGTACAGGCTCCAAGAAGATTGATGATATTTTTATGTTTCCCAATCATCTTCATCATCTCCATCTCTGACACCAGGTCGGACAGATCCTTTTCTGTAGCATCATCTGCACAAGACACAAGTTCAGTTCCTATTTTCTGTAATGCCAGCCTGAGCTTCTCTAAGGCTCACCAGCATATGCTTCAAAAAGTAGAATATGGGATTGGTTTTCTAGCATGCACTGTATGTTATACAAAGCCATGTGTTATGTCCTAATAAAAATTAGTCTCAGCCTCTTTGACAGACTGACTGCTTCTTCAGTCATATGTTAAGTAATACAAAACATTAAAATCCCGTCCTTCACTATCAGCCTTTAATAACCATGTCTTTCCTAAAAGTTAACTTCATAATAAAATTCAAAACGAATAGGCACTAACTACCTGGGCTAGGATCTACATGGGGACAGCTGCTGATATGAACTCGCACAACGCCGATACATCCAAATACTCGCAGCTGAAGATAAACAGGCTGTCAAGAGCCCAGATTTAAACCACAAACCACCGAAGGCTGAGGTCAGCTATGTGCACTCTGACCCCCCCACAACAACAGAGCTCAGACACCACAAGGGAAAATTTTTGTGGCTTAAAAGCAGCCTGAAACCCTGCTCAGCCCATGTGCTTACCTTTCAGCATCTTCACTGCCACAGTCACTGCTTCTTTCGGCCGGTCTTTGTCAATCCCCACTGCTTCGGCCATCACCACTTGCCCAAAGCAGCCTTCCCCCAGGGGTTTGCCCAGCGTCAGCCTGGAGGTGTAAACAGGGGATTAACACACAGCATCTGGGGCAGGGGCACAGCCAGCAAAATTCCAGAGCTAAATATAAAAGGCTTTCAGCAACTTGCTGCAGCACGAAGTGCTTATCATATGGAACTAATGAGATGCATGGCGTGTGTCGGTTTTCACGCACACCACGGTCTGTTTTCTTAGTGACAGTATAGTGAGCATCTAATACCAGCAGATTAGTTGCTAAGCCCAGCTTTTAAGCTGCCCTGCTGTCTGTAACAGGAGAGGCTGCACTCCATGGTGCATGGGCAGAACTTGCAGAGCATCCACCCGCGTGCAACCGAAACTCAGGGTGCAGGAAGAGAAGGCACAGCCCAGGTTCTCGTGGTGGTGTGGCACATTTTCTGCTTCTTCATGCAGACTGCGAGGAGATAGAAGAAACGTTTCTTTGTGCACACTGTCATCTGTTCAATGTCAGGCAGCTGATGGTTTGTGTGGTCAAGAGTGGTATCAAAACCAGGTGGGTGTTTTAGGGATCACTAACCCTGGGATATACCGGCATAGAGAGGAAACAGACGAACACACTCTCAGCCTAATTTTTGCTCAGAACTCCTATTTTTGCTTTCTGCCTGGGGATGTGGGCCATGAACATTTGCCTAATGATCTCTTGCACTAACGGGATCAGCCAGGACAGAGAGCAGCCCAGCAGCGGCTGTGCTTGGGCTCAGCTGCGGGTGGTTATCAGCCCTGGTTATCACCCCACTCCTCCTCCCTGCAGCTGAGGGGGTGGCCAGACAGCCATCTTCTTGTGGGAAAGGGGTGGGAGGATGGAGGAGGAGGGGTTAGGGGGATGTTTGTGTGCCTTGAGCCACTGCCAGCTCTGCGGTTTCTACTGCCCCAGGGCCACGCTTGTCCAGCCACACGACCAGCATCAAAAGGCAGCACCTTCCTTGGGACAAAGCTCTTGGCAGGGCTCAGTGTCCCCCGCACAGCGTCCCTCTCCACAACCTCCTGTCCACAGCAAGATCACTCTTCTTACATCTTCACGCTTTGATCCTTTGAAGGGGCGAGACACGAGCCTTTATCCACACGCAGGCTGGTTTTTGGCTGCGGGCTCACTGCTGCCACAGTTGTCACGAATGAGAGCAGCAGCAGATGCCTCCGTCCTGCAGCACCCGTGCTGAGCTCAGAGCGGGAAGCAGTGACTGGGGAAACTGAAGCTCCATTTGCATCACAGCATCGATGTAAGGAACCTTGTAAGAAGGACTGTCACTATCTGGGTCAGCTGCATATGCCGCTCTATACCAGTTGCAAAACCTGCTCAGCTGTAATAGACACAGAGGCTTCCCTCTCAACTTGTGGAGGATAAAAAAAAATAAAAATACAACAAACTTCAAAGCCTCCAAACCAAATCTTTTTGGTTCCAGCACAGTTCTCATAGGCCAGATTCTGTCTCCATCACTCACAGAGAATGTTGTTGAACTGCAGAGCGATGCTGCAGCAGATGTCACGGAGGATATTCGGTGAACTTGAAGCAGTCAGTATTATCCAACGTGGTGGCCAGAACTGGACAAGCATTTTCATGGCCAAGTTGTTATGGTCATGGTTTCCATGGCCAAAAGCAGTACTCACAGGTATGATGTAGGTCAAGCTGGTTGTGAAAATCCATTTTCCCACATTAGCATGCATCAACAGGAGGCTGTTAGATGGGGGCAAGCGGCTTGCAAACCCTACTTGCTTGTCTACTCAGGCACAAGGGAGACAAGAAGGGCACCTCCTCCCCAGAGCAACTCGTGGACACCGCATCGAGTGCAGTCTTAGCCGTGGTGAGAACTCCTCAATCTGTTTTGGATTGGTTTCTAAAGCAAACGCTGGCTTAAAAAGGTGCAAAGACTGAAGGGCAGCAAATGCTATGCTGAGGTCATCCTGCACTTTATCCAGAACTGAAATTGAATTTAGGATCTTGGCAGAGAACAAACATTTGCACTGGAAACTGATTAATTTATGTGCTATTGCCCTGCTAGGACTAATGTAACAAGCCCCTCATTGTGTGCCTGCTGCCCCCCAGCTTAATAAACTGCCTCTAAATGGCTTCCTTTCATTGGAAATCAGTTCCACCTACATTTGTGCTGAATGCCAGTTTTAAATGTTTAGCCCTCTAAAATTTTCCGCATTTAGTGTATCCCCCAAGGACATGGGCTGCCAGAAGTATGTATACAGGCCCCCACTGTTGACTAGAATACTGCAGGTGGCAATTACTGTGTTTTCCACTAGTTTTCAGCTCAATAATTAAAGTAATTTCCAGAACAGTTGTCAGAAGGTTCAAAATTACACCTCTACTATCCAAAAGTTATGGCACTGAGCTTTCAAAGAACACTGCTCAGGACAGAAGGTGTTAGTGTCTCAAAGCCTCCTGAAAACTTCTCAAGATTAGCATCGGCTTCACTATATCATCATGGCTCTATCTGTGTTAATATCATCTCTTTTACTCATCCATTTCATATTGAGAAATGTGGTTATGCCTTTGGTTATTCAGCAGCTCACTTTGCATGTTATTCAACAGACTTTGAAGGATGTATTTGAATGCATCAAAATTCAGTATGCACTGCTTGAAATCTAATGCTTCTAAACCACAGAAATTACACATACCTGTACAGAATATGCAAAATGCCCCATTAAATCAGAAATTATCTCCATTAATACAAGTTAATGCAAGAGAAACAAAAAAAATCCTATTTTTAAGGTCTAAGCAGAAAGAAAAACTTGTCTAACACCATTTTCTAGACTTTTTCCATCTCCTATTTTATATTGTATTACATCTTTAATAAATACTGATCGGTTACGTACTAAACTACTGAGAAATATGGTTTGACATACAGAAGTATTGCTTGGGCTTATCTCAACTGCTCTTCAGTAGTGAAAACAAACCAGAACAACATGCAGAGAAAATTCCATTTCTATTTAAAAAATGAGAATGCAGATAATTGGATTAGATCTTGATCTTCAGGGAAGGTTCAAGTAATCAAAACTTTCTTTTAACAAAAGCAGCCATCACACACATTCAGCAAGAAGCTTCCTCTCATACCACGTCATGTTTTACAGATGCACGTAAGGCGGTGGTAAGGAAAGAAGGCAACTTACTTATCTCTTGGAAACTCCCATTTTGGATCTTCTGGCAGTTCATATTCCGAGACTCCTGCCAGCATTGGGGCATCAGCAGTGGAGGAGAGGCGAGTAGTTATCCTCACCAGAGGCGTGTTGGAGTTCATGGAGGAGCTCGAGTCAGCCGACACCTGTTGTTGCAATGCAAGATGCAAAAAAACAGAAAGGCAGAGATGTAATCTTGGCCCAATATTTGAAAAGCAGCCACATAGAATAACCAAGCCAGCTAAGAGCAGTGGTGTTAGGGAGAAGAATGAATAAATCTGGACTCATCTGTAGATCACTATCCTACATTTACCCTCCCATGTAAGCACAATACTGACCCCAATTGCTGCCACAGATGTAGGTCTGTCTCAGTTTCAAACCCATAGATGTGAAGTTTTAAAAGCATTCACTCGGGATGGAATTTAAATAAATGTTTCTCCCAATTCATTGGATTAATACTTTTTTCTTAATCAAGTGAGTATTTACATCACCACCCTTAGATACCTAAGTGAGCTTATACCATACGCAGAGGTTACCAATAAGCATCTTCCACTCACTTCATTTCCCTTGTCACCATTTGCTTTTTGAAATCAGTACACAATTTAGTATTTCTAGGTGTTGCTATTAAACCAAATTTTCATTTTTTAATTGCCAAATGGCATTTTTGCAAAAGTTCCCCTATCTAATCCACTAGTGCCGATGACCAAGGTCACATGCATGTGCAAGAAATGTAGGATCCTCTCCTACGTTTTCTAAGTGTTTAATATTGAAACTATCAAAAAGCTATCACAATAGCTGGAGGGGTTCTTAAGAATGCAGTTCATTTAAAACTGAAGGAAAGATTTTGCAGGCGAGGCAGGAAAGAGTTCATAAAAAAACATTTCATGTCCAGTGCTTCAAAATATAATTCACTTCAGAGCACGATTCATCATCGGCCTCAACAAAAAGTACACTTTCCTCAGAGCATCAAATGTACTTAGTTGTAAGTACTCTGAAAACGGAGGCACCAGCCGCTCCATCCACGTAACAAAAATTGTGCTGGTGAAAATGGCACATCTTCCATAAGGCTCTTCCCGTACACAAGCAAACAGCCCATTGTCTTAAAAATGGCAGAAATACATCCAGAATTGCTTCATGGCCACTCTGTCCCCTCCTTGAAGCGTGCATCCCCCTTCTCTCTTCAGGCCAAGCCCAAAGCTGCTGGCTCTGGTGGGACGAAGGTCGTGTTGCAATGCAGTTACTAGGACCCATCCTCACATCAGGTGGCAGAAGATACGTCTTGGCCAGCATTGTCAGGACCTCTCCCAAGCTGGAAGCCCAGAGCTACAACCATCACTCTTGACCTTTCTCCTTAACACCTGGAATCAACTCTGACACCAGGTTCGCTTATGTAAAATGTCATCGGGCCACAGTTTTGTTCCAGAGGTCTTATAGCTAGATAAAAAAAGCTGTTATAAGCAAACAGATCTTGTCAGCGATACACAGTGATACGAACACAAAATCCTCTTGTTTCTCTGACACCTGATAAGTGCCACTCAGTGCTCAATTATTTTAAGTCCAGCTAACGATTACAGCGTCACAGCCCACTGAATGACTCAAGCTTCTCAGAACAGGGCTGAAAGGCTTTTGCAACCATGTCACACTCTTGCACAATGTACTTTGACAAGATAAGGTTAAAGCTCTCAAATTTCTCATCGTGACTTTGCTATGCTTTTGGTTTAGATGCCTTTTTGCAGGTAGACAACTTCAAGACCATCCCATCAAACAGGTTTGGGTTCTTGACTCATTTTTCTTAGAGCAAAGACTAAGCCTGGAAAAGGGTTTCATAAGGAAGAAAGCGTTAAAGACTGCTTTCAAAAGATTAACATTGGTAACCGGTTTTGAAGCTGACTGATAGACCTTCCTTGAGAACAGAAACTCCAGCTTCTGCTTGTCAGATATGCCCAGGAACAAGAAGTACAGCTGCACAAATAAAGCTGCCATTCACCTAGGAAAGGGGGACCGCCTCCCCGCGTCCATCCCACCATCATTAGCCTTAGTATTTACTCTCAGCAAATACAAGTACCTGGCACATTCCTCTAGAATAACAAATACAGTGACCACTTGGGATCCAAACAGAAATCTGCTATTAATGAAGACTGCAGGGCTGTAAATAAATCAGTAAATGAATACTGAACAGAGCCCTTGGAGAGGGATGCTGCCATGCCCAGCCCACAGCAGGAACACACCTGCTGAAACTGAGCTGCTCACTCTGATCTGCACGGCAAGTCAGCGGGAGAACCAGCACCAGAAATAGATTTCTACTCATTTTCATGATTTCTCTACTGTTTAAGAGTGATGCTTCATGAAATGAATCAGCTCAGCACTAAGAAATGTGCAAATCTTCGTGAACAGCAAGTCTTCTCGTGATGCTCAGTTTTCTCCTCTTTCATTCATTTTTTCATCTCTCTCACTGCAAACCTACTACTAAATTCTCTATGACCACTTCCTACGTATTTTCAAAATACGCACTTTCAAAATACTGTTCGCCAGCCATTCTACCATATTTATTCTAGTCCTGATATTTTTATATATATATATATATATTTATATTGAGTGTTACTTTTACTTTCATGCCTTCCTTTGTCATCACACCCATTGTCTTTTCATGGGACAGCATGAAGGCAAATTTAGATGATGCCCCTTGTGCATCAGAAATGGGCCAAAACATTCTGGGGTCATTTTCCTCATAATAGAGTATTTTTACTAGACGCTGTTTAGATCTCTGCAAAAGCTCCCTCTTTTCTCTAGCTCTTACACTTGTGACTCAGCAGCCTTACAGTAGTAAAAAACTGCGAAATGTAAACTTGCAATAAACTGAAATACTCTGGTGAGGCATTTCAAACACAGACGTTAAATAATAACAATAATACTATAGAAGAACAGATAAATGACTGCCAACTTCCCTTTCAATACAACTGAACATGTTTACTTCGCACAATAAATGGAAGATTGATTGGAGATGCTGTAGGTAAACATAGTACACTTGGATAGGAATGATGAGAAATCCAGAGGAACTCCTCAAGTGTTTGGGAGAAGAAAAATGGACTGCACTCCCAGGAAACATTCTCCTGACTGACTGGCTGGAGCAGGGCAAGGACTTACAGGAGCTGAAGGGCTGTAAAAGTCTGCTCCAAAAAGGCTCAGCCAACCCAGGCCGGGCTTCAGTTGGAGAAGATTTTCTGTTCTAAAATGGCCCTTTCTCTTTTATGCAATAGTAAAGAATTAACCTTTGAACTCATCTCTTAGCATCTCTTTTCACTGCTTAAGAGTGCGCTATAAAACAATGAGGAAAGCTGTACATACTTGAAGTCCAGTGGACACAGTCAATTTTAGTCTACATGTGTACATTTATGTAAGAAGATGTAGCAAGCCTTGTCCCAGCCTGCTACTTCTCCCTTTTCACCCAGGTTCAAGAACCAGAGGTGGTCCTGCCATGATCCCCACATCTCAGCGCGCAGAGCTGCTTTCTCCTTAGTTCCATGTACATTAGTACTCTTTTTGCTTTCGGTTATGCAACAATGCAAGGCAACAAAGGGGTAACAAAGGCCATGCTGGGTTTTTGCAGCAAGCTTGTAATTATACTTGGGCACTATACAGACACAGGGCCACTTTTGGGTGCGCCGGGTGCCACAGAGCAGAAGGCAGACCTCCAGCCAAAATGCACAACTGCCATGGGCCACCACCCAGACCACCAAGAGCTGCTTCTCTCTGAGCACATTGCTAGTCAGGAGGAAGGAAGCAAGGAGGGGCACCTGATGGAGGTGAATGAGACATCTTCAAGGCCTGCTCACCACATTCATAGTGCCTGTTTTAAGTGGTTATGTTACACTGAAGAGACATTTGGGTGCCTGATTAAAGAAAGGAAAGCAGAAGTCCGCTTGACACAAGCAGAACACGGGAAGGACTATTGTGCTATATGTTAATCTCAAGAGGAAGGCAGTCCTCTACCATAACATGTTTCTTGTGTGCCTTCTTACTGCTTTTAGAAGGCCAGAACCAAGCAGAATATCAGCCTCAGACACATCCCAAACCCCATTCCTGCACTTCAGAAGAAGAAAAGCCCACTGTCTCCAAACCTCACATACTTAGCATTATTATATCCCCATTTTAACTATGTATTTGTCCCTCAGCCAACATGCTGCATTTTAATCAGCTTTGAGATAAATACTTCACAAGCATTTCTAAGCAGTACAGCATTTAAAACTTAAATGAATCTTTAGATGCTATGTGGAAAAAATCAGCTGCAGAGCAGTATGTAATTGTCTGTAATTGATTATGAAGGGTGTTTTCCTTCTCTGATGATTTATGCCATATCCTGAAGCCCAGATCTGTCAGCTCTGGCACTCACGCTGTGAGATTTTAGCAGCCATGCAGAGACTTCCTATAATCGTCAGTCTTTTTGAAGGCTCTGCTGTAGAAGTTCATTTGAAGTCATCTGCATATACGTATATAATTGGCAAGTAGTGCAATTAGCTGTTGATAGAAACGGTCACCTGAGTGCCCGGATCTAGCAAAATGCAAGGTGAATTTGCTACAGGGGTCTGAGGATTCCTAAGGTAAGTACTGGCACAGCACAACCCCTTCAGGAACAGATTTGTGCTCAAAACACACAGCAACGAAGTAACAAAGAATACAGCTAGGCAACAGTTTCCATATAGAGAAACCCAAGGATAAAGCAAGAAACTAAAGAATGCAAGGCAGTAAATTCCTTGGAACGTATCTAGATACAAGTTATGTATCTATCTTTGAATTTTAGAGTCTATTCGGTGAAGTGAATTAAACTTCTACAGCTCGATATTACATGAAATATTGTGTTGCTTTACTTGATCCAGATTTCTCTTTCTCAGGCTCCAGCTGCCATCGCTGTTTTGAACGCAGCCATTTTGCCTGGTGAGCTGCAGTCTTGCTTTAGATCAGCCTTCGCTCATCACAAATGTATTCACTGTATCTTTGTATAGGATTAGAACAAGCAACCCTTGTACGTGTAAATTAATGCAAATGTACTTAAGATGCAGCAAAAGAAATCATTCCTCCCTCCTGAGGCACACACACACAAACACACAACTGGGCGCTCCCAAAGCTTTACAAAATGATTGCACCTCCTACCAATGCCCTTCACCCTTCAGTTCAGAGAATCTATCCCCTGCAGCCTGTGCAGAAATTGGCTCGTGAGCTCAATCCTGCAGTGCTTCTTCACACTCCCCGGTGAGCTGGTGCTCCCATGCAGAACAGCTCTCTGTAACTGCTTGCTACACTGCCCTGGAAGCAGTTTCTATCTCGAAAAGCAAGCCCCAAAGCTGTGAGGGTTAGGACTGCAGGGGGAGGGAACTGATAATTCCTGACTTCATCATGATCCTTCCTTTGAATGTGTAGAGAACCGTGTTTTGGCAGGAAAAAAAATGCCTGCATGCGGGAAATGATAAAATCCCGTAGTAGCTCAGACTAAATAGCCAGTGTACAAGAATGCAGGCCTGCAAATCAAACCAGATGTTACCAAGCAAGACTCCTAGACGAGATGGCATCACAGCCACGCAAATGCCTCCTCTCTTGAACCAGTATTATTTTCATACTCACATCCTTAGGGAACTTGACCTCACAGCAGAAGGCTTCCAAAACAGTATCATGAATTCCCCAAACTGTGGCCTCATTTCCCTGGAATCCCACCAAAATGCATCCATCGGCCCAGCTCTGCCGCGCTCGCACCATCTACCTGTCACAAGCACTTCCCCTCCTCACTCGCACTTATCCTCTCAGCATCCTTGCCCATTCCTCTCTTCCTCTACTGCAGAGCACAGCACACAGGCAAAGGAAAGCCCTCTGCACCCACGTCTAAGAAACCTTCATGGCAGACAAGCAAGCCTCCAGGGACTGCTCGCCTCATCCTGCTCTCTTAACCTGCTGCAATTAGTGAGCTGACCGGTGAAATCATCAGAACAAAGATGCAGATTTCTTCTCAACATTTACGGTAGCTCTTTTCCTCCGTGAAGATGTGATTGCAGAGAGCCCTTGAATGAGAAACTCCTGTTAGTGAAGGAGTACTCGGGAGAGGTGAGAGTGAGAGTTGAGAGGGATGCTCACTTTCAAACACGTACTGTTTTTCAAATATATACTCCCACTTTTAAAAGCAAAATGCCATTTTTTACTATGGCCGAGGAAAACCAACAGAAATGACAAAGACAGACTTGACAAGCATGTTTTATGACAGGGATGTTTTCCTCTGTGAAAACAATAGCTTTGGAGAAGTTCCATATTGCATCATTTAACGATAAACAGCAAAGCTGAGGGCAGTGATTGGCACCGGAGTCGCACGCAGTGAAATGACACTCTCCCATCGAGGAACCATTTCCAACTGACACAACTGAGCTCACACCAAACCCCAAGCAGTTTTTATGCCACCGACTCATCTCTGGGTTATTACGATGCTTCAAGCAGAAGTCTAATAAATGTCTTTTCTCTAAGCAGCTGGTATTTATCATTCTCTGCCTAGTTAAGTATACAGCATTTGAAAAGCCCTCATTATCCAGAAAGCTACACTGAGTTTTAGCCACAGAGATGTATAAATTGAGATGAGGGCTTCTCATCTCTCTTTGGAATATACTCAGAGGCCAACGTACCTCTCCTCTCCAGTGATTTTCAAGCAAATGAGTAAAACCACAATTATCTTTTCTTTAAGTGGCAAAACAAGTCAGACAAAATAAGAATTAGCATTTTTGCTTATATAACAAACCAAATATTTTTCAGATTGTATAATGGTCCCGTCCCTCACCTCAAGACTTTGTTAGACACCACAACTTAGAGGACAACTGCCCACACATTACTGTGGGGATTTCTCTGCCTTATTTCTAGCCATGCATTTGAAATCCCAAGACCAAAACCTTCCTGAGCGTGCATCCAAACTTTCAAACACCTACACTAAAGAGGGAAGGGCTACTGCTATGACAGTGAAAACATTCCAGGTAGGCTGTAAGAACCACACGCAGAAATTCAGCCCAACCCATGAGGTTGCAGATGGACCTGAACTAAACCCTCAGATCCACACTGCCCTGACCAGAGCTGGATCCAAACCCCACGGAAGTTCTCCATTGTTAACAGCAAGCTGAACCAAGGCCTCAGCTGCAGACTGCCCTCGGCAGGTGTGGGGTGAGATGTCTCTACTGCAGACTCACTGCAAGCAAGACATGAAACTCCAGCTTCAAGAGATCAAGTCTTGAGGAGGCCATATTTTGTAGAAGAGAGGCTGTTCTGGCAGGCAATGGCCTGTGACAAAGCCAGAGGCCTGTTACTTGCACAAATGGGTTGCTGCTTGTGGTGTTGCCCTCTCCAGTAATGCTCATTCCCAGCAACAAGTGATTGCAAAATGTGCTTCTTGCAATCCTGTTGTGTGCATTTTGCATCGGACTTTTACTTTTGTTCCTCACTCAAAAACATCAGCAGCTTGATTAAGCTACTGATTAGCTGCCTGAGATCTGATCTAATATCACCCCTGTTTTTACTTTATAGCAGCCTTTCTACATTGAGGTGGTTTCTGGATGCCTGGGTATGAAATTTCTTCCTCTCGTTCCTCAAAACTCTTCCTGAAAAATACCTCTCTGTATCTGGTACCTAGTTACTACAATAGAAGTCACCTTAGAAACATTACACAATTAAATAGGATTCTGTTCCAAAGTCAGCAAAAAACTTTCAATTGACTTCAACAAGCTGCGGGATCAGGCCCCAAATTACTTGCAATACATTTTTATCCATCTACAGGACTACTAATACAGAATATATTTCGTCTTTCACGTTTCTGATCCAACAACCCTGATTTCCTTGCCTTGAGACTGCTGCAACGGGATGCACTTTCTTCCCATGCCAGTCTCCCAGGTGCCAGACTAAATCCAACCCTCATCACAATTTGCTTTAATGCTCCCTTATTCCCCTTCCAACATTCCTATTGGATGGCTGTGCTGGCTTTGGGTTTTGGTAAAAGTTCTTCAAACTCTTTATCTACTTTCTGTTACCTGTCTGCGCAGAGGGATTCGCTTTGTCAGCTTGTGGACAGCGGGCTGGCTACTGAAGTCGGGCTTCTTGGTGGTGTTCTTCACGCGGCACAGGATGACCATCAGCACCATGCAGGCGATCAGGAAGACCCCTATGCAGTAAATTGCTATTTCCAGGTAGTCTGGAGATGTCGGATATTCCTTTTCCTTTTCAGGAGCTGGATTGCAGGTTTTGAGGAGGGAACAATCATGCCACAGAGTTAGCACACAGTACAAGCACAGCTCAGCATGGAACAACATAAAACATCAGCAGTTCTAGCAGTGACTTTGTGACATAGAGATTACTGTGGATATTTAGGCCATCTCGCAATCTGAAAGCTGTTCCTCTCCTCAGATCACCCTTCTAACTTCTCAGTTTGCCATTCTGTGTATTTGTGTTCATAAATAGACCTGCGTAGGCATACATTTGTGTCTGCCTGCTCAAATAGACACATTCACCAAAATATCAAAGGATCAAGTGTTATTTTAGGGGAGAAGAAGGAACTGCAGCATTCAAACTAGGTACACGTTCATTTTACTGCTCAAGTCAACCTCCAAAAGCACTGTAATTCCTTTTAACCACATAAAGGCACATTTAAAGATAAAAAAAATGAATTTGCTAGTCTAAAAGTATCATATCACAACGTGCAAATAGAATTTGGGGCTTGAGTCTGCATTGCTTGTTTATCCAAAATTCTCACTGGGCTCTTATAGTTCAGGAGAAAGGATGAATCCATCCCTCGCAATATTTCTAAATTGAACTGAACTGCTAGCAACATGTCTTTGGGAGTCTTCCTTTGTCAGCCACACTAAAGCTGCATATTTAAGGAACACGGTTGCTAGTCGATGAGATTGGTTGTAGTGGCAGTGATTCTACCTAGCTGTTACTCTGACAAAAGACTTTGAAACCATCTTCAAGACACTTGTATGTGCAAACACAGTCCCTAATCCCTTACCTGGGGTTCACCCCCCAGATAAACAGCATTCCACAGCAATCAGCAGTCACTCCACAAGCAATGCATGTTCAAGCCGAAATTTTCTTGTGCCTTGTTCTGGGCTTATAAAATATTTCATTCAAGAAAATTGCTTAAAATACGCTGTTCAAGCACTTGCAAAATGCAAACACTGCTAGCAGAAGCAAGATTTACACTGGTACTGCCTGCCTGCTTGGTGGCAGACCATGCAGGCTTGGTGTTCATGTAAGAGTGAGATGCAGTAACATCGTGCCATTCAATCCATTTTAATAATGGTTAATATCTGCACAAAAATTCACTCCTGTACGATGAATCTCAGCAATATGCACATGCAAGTTTTGTACTTCTTACTCAGGATTAACAATTAATAAATGGTAAGCACAAGATGACCCAGCAAACCTCAGGTGGTTCACATTTTTTCAGAGGAACTCCTAAGGCAGCTGCCAACAGCTATAAACAAGAACATTTGACTAACGTCAAAACCAACTATGGTTACATCTTCTAACAGCTGATAACAATTTTCAGGCAATAAAGCACGTTGATGTTTGTTTCTTTTCAGGACAGAAACATCATCAACCCCAGAACAGCAAGACATGCTTTGCAGTAGAAGCAAATGACTACTTGTTTTCTTAGAGCATGCGATGTTCAAAGATGCACGGAGCTGATTCCCAAGATATGAAGGGCACTGCTTCTGTACACAATCCATGGGCAACAAAATTAGAATTTTCATAAAAGGTTTGGATGATAGATAACAGTGAATTTGAGCATACTGAATAGCTCATTTATTTGGGTGAACTATTATATGATTATGGCCAAATCAGTCCCAAAATTTCCTACGATAACTTTGAATTTCCTCCTCTTGAAGATGACAATGATTTATGTGCTGATTTTCAATTATCTCACTGAAGTGAGAAGGAAATGCAGTTCCTCAACATTTCTGATGAACGTTTAACAGATGTAAACATAATTTAAGAGCAATAGAAGTTGTCCGCTGTTTGGTTTTGGTTTGTATTTTTTTGAAAGGTATTTGGAGTTGTAAACTAGGTTGTAGATTGTCAGAAGACAATCCACTGGCTTGCAACAAGCGTGATTGTACAAATAATCGTCTTAAAAATGTTGAGGAAGCCTGAAGTCACCTTCTGAGACAGAAGCTGTGCTAATTCTGCAGCACTCAACAAGGGGGAAAAAAAAGAGGAAAAACCACTGAAAGAGAGCAGTGTATACCTGGCAGAACTGTCAACCATGCAGTGTGAAAGGATATCCCAATAGAATTACCCGCCAAGCATGTATACTCCCCAGCATCCTCAAAAGTTACATTCCGTATATAGAGAACCTCAATTTCTTTGTCCGTAGTGTTAACACCGGCAGCCTAGAAAAAAAAAGAGGGAAGCAAGAGAAAAAGCTAGACACTGAGAGAATTCTTGTGGATAGAGAGATGGAGCCACAGGGCTTTGCGCTTCGGAAAGGCAGAGGTGGAGAGATGCAAAGCTCCTTCCCCATCCACAATCCCTCTTCCAAAAGGCGTTTACCAACAGGTCCCAGCTCACCTCAGAAAGTAATCAACACCCTTCACCAGACCAAAACTCACCACCTAGACATGCATGCAATCACATGACATGGAAAAATTAACCCACAAATCTTTTCTTTTTTTTTTTTTTCTCCCTTGTTTTCAATAAAAGAGTGTTGAAAGAAGAGCAAAGAGAAAACACAGACACAGAATGTGGTATCCTTCATATGTAGTTACCTGCATCAGAAGAACTAATTTACCAATATATATGTATATGTATTGTAAAAAGGTAAAAGAAGGTAAATTCTGTTCCCAATGACACCGCTTGGCAGATGTCTCAAGCAGCCCATGGTCCTTGCATCATCTGCTGCACTGCAGTTAAACATGGTACATCAAGCAGCACTGTCAGGTCATTATGCACCAAAACTATCAGGGATTCAGTGCTTCTCCAATCTTTTACAAATAGATAGAATCCAAAACCCAGAGACTCTTAGACATGGAACTCTTTAGATGTCCCAAGATGAGTACAACAAGAATCCATGCCAATGCTTCTGTTCTGGAGATTAAGAGAAGTTATTTAAAATAGAGATAGTGGTTGCTGCTTTTTGTCTTTATTCCATCCAAAAACATTACTATGAAGTATATGATGATAGAATAAGCAAATTTTTACCAGATCATTTCTGAGTAAATTCAGTTGTGCAGAGTTGCAGTCACATTCTTGCCCATCTTTATTGCTCATTAATGGGTTATTATCCCATCAGGAATGGGTGAATGGAGGCAATAAGTGCTTCCATGGGTCTTTATGCGAACGTTTCATATATACACATACATACACATGTGTATATATATAAATATGTGTGTAATACACCAATTAGACTGTAATTATATTATTCATCAAGTACCTTAGATGTGAACTGCAAAGTATGCAGGATTAACAATAAAACCGAACACAAATGAACACAAAGACACCAGACACAAGACAGAATAAAGACCAACACCAGAAACCATTGAGTATAGTACACAGAATATTGTGGGAATTTTTCCATGGCTGCTGGTGTAATACCAGTTGCAACACCAAAGGAGGATTACAAATATACCACAAGGCCAAGGAGTTATCCTACAAGCTGCCTGCAGTCTCCCAAAGCACCATTTTTTTCCAGCTTCTACATCCAGCTTTCTTTAAAAAACATTGTTACCTTGTAAACTCGGCAGAACAGAGAGCCAGGCAGACTGGTTGGCCTCCCCTATATAATTGGAGACCTTACAAATATATTCTCCAGCGTCCGCCTCTGTCACATTGTACAGTGTCAGCACTTCAGCATTGGAACTATTTATCCCCGAATGCTAGAATAGACCAATAACACAGGAGAACAATGTAACTGCTGTCCAAAAAGGACACAAATCTGTCTAAGGTCCCACCACCAACACCTCATATGAATATGACTTCCACTTCATGCAAGCATCAAGGTCAAAACGTTTAGGGTCTGGGTTTTGTTTGCTTGGTTTTTAATCTGAAGCATCGCCAACCAGCTTGGAAAACTCCACGGTGCAGAACAACCCGGTGCCACCAATATGCCACATCACTCTGGGGGCAAACAGACATCCTCATAGGCTCAGCATCCAGAAAACCCAACCCTCCGACAAACTTTTGGCAACAGGTGTCATGTGTCTTTGAAACAAACAGGGTGAGGGAACATCAGTGAAGTTATTTAAGAGGGTTTTCGTTCTTTTCTGAATGAGCCATGCCTGAAATGTTTAGAGATAAAGGACTTCAAGGGAGTTTTAAAAAGAAAAATAAAATCAAAAGCATGTATAAGCTGCATAATTAGCATTCAGGCTACCAAATGTTTATCTAACTTCTCATTTGTAACAAACACTTCCATTTTCAAAAGAAGTTCCGATCTCAAAGTCCTTGGATTTACATCAAATAAACGCAACGCTTTAAAGAAGCTGTCACCACCAGTAGCAGCATCTGCAACGCCTCACCTTTAAAACCTGAAGGTAAGGCAGTCCATCTGGGCCGTATTTACTGCCATTCTTCTCTACATGCTTTATCCACTGAATGTGAGGTTGAGCGTCACTGTAGACTTTGCAGACAAACTCCACATCACCTCCGACTACTGCCGAGGCGTTTGCGGGAAGGCCAGCTTGGAGGATGGGCCGGTGCGGCGATCGCTCTGTTCCGATGGGGGGGTGGGGAGGGAGGGTGAGGAGCAAGAGAAAGAGAGAGAAATAAAGATGCATAAATAAGCAGAGCTGCCAAGAAAACTGTAAGTGAACTCGAGCCAAAAAGCCCTGTAAGCCTGTTGGCTGACTCCTCCGAAATAACACTGCAGCCAAAACGTATAACGAAAACTACAGTTCAAAGGAGACGACTTGAGCGCTACACTTGCAATATAGAGAATAGTTATTGGGGGGGAGGGGGGAGACCTTGCCTAAAAGCACTGTGTATTTTTTGTAGTCCAGACAAACAAGTAAAACATCTTCTTTTTCAAGAGTTACTCTGAGTAAGTACCTCTGAGTTTTGACTGTAACTGGACTAAACCCCCACCAATTAGGGAGAAACAATCAGATTTTTAACTGAATCAATAAGGGATTAAAATAAACCAAAAGATACTTTCCAAATCCAGCAGCAAAACTCTCATCACCGAAATGCACTGTACATGACGCATCCCAGACAGCTCCGCTTTTCAAAATGCTCTGATCAATACTACAGCAATGCTCTCTACTCGGACACATCAGCAGAAATACCAAGCAGGGCTCAAACCGATACTCAGCTATCTTGAGAAAAATAAAACACAGTATATTTAATGTGATCTAATGTAGCTTTTTATTTATTGGCTAGCCTAAGCACTTCATAAACGATATTCATTGAGCTGGCATTATTGAACATGCTGCTTCATCTGGGCATCCAGAGAGGCATTGCAGCCAGCATTCCCAGCCTGGTTTTGTGGATGTTTCTGAGCAAAGCATCGATGGGAGCCTTCTTCTCAGCTAGGAGGGGAGGCAACTTCCCACCTACATCACCAAGCCCAACCTGAATGCTGCTCCTTTGTGTTGAACTGGGCATGAGCCTGGACAATGCAACCCTTCAGACAGCTGCAGCTCTCATCCTTCTCTCAGTGGGAACTCATTCCCTTCTCCACAGAATCAGAGAATCATCAAGGTAGGAAAAGTCCTACAAGATCATCCAGTCCAACTGTTCGCCTATCACCAATAGTTCTCACTAAACCATGTCCCTCAACACAACATCTAAATGTTCCTTGAACACCTCCAGGGTCGGTGACTCCATCACCTCCCCAGGCAGTCCATATGAAAGCTTAACTCTACCCACTTCTTTTCATAAGAATATAAAGTTAATACTGACTTACACACAGGTTCAGTCTATGAATCAGAAGTGAAGAGCTCATTGCTTATCACTGCCTGATCTTCTCCTGTGCTCCAGGAATTCTTTCGAGGGTCAGGAAAAAAGGAGTGAATCTAAATATTTATTTTTAGAGGCTGTACGCTGCAATAGCTATGGCGTTAAGAGCCAAATCAACTGAATTTCAAATCAAGTGCTCCTTCTTAAACACACTAGTTTCCAATAAACTGTTTCACAAGCAAACATTGCGAGTGTAATAGCAAATAATGATGCCCATGGAACAATGGGATCTTTCATACCGTCCAATATATTTGGCATGCGGCAAACATCTACTGGGAATTTATTCACTGAGGCTACGCTGGCAGCACACTACAAAGCAGCAGTCTTACTTTACTTGTGGCAAAAGTGCATTTGTATTGCAGTTATTAAATTATTCCATGGCTATGGATGTCGTTTTCAAAAGACCTAGGAACAGTTTAACTTTTTGTTTTTACGTGTAAATTATGGTAGACTGTACAAATTACTATTCTACCAGAATATTCTAGAGAAAACTTTTAAAGTTTCTCACCTTATCCTAAATAAGCTCTAACTCCATCTCCGTCACCCCTTCATTTGGGTACAAAAACAGCAAGCAAGATCTCTCTTTAATAGAAACCTTACACCATCTTCCAAAACTTATTACAGCTGCCTTCGGTATAAAATGAAACCTTAGAGAATGTTATTTAAAATGTTTTTTAGAAGTCAGTAGGCCTCATGTTTCATTTCTCCACATCAGGGTTTGATTTCCTTTGTGACCTTACTCGCTGCCCCTTAAACAAACCAGAGAATGAGGCCTGAAACATCTTGGAAAAGTTCCCACTATGCCAGCACCAACACACGAAATGTGTTTAGTTGATCCCGATAGCCATCAATGATTTAATCTTTTATCGATGACTGTCAGACGTTTCCTCTACCAAAATAGAAAAGGCCAAGCTAAGAAGTAAAAGCAAAGGTCTTACATTCTTATCCCAAATTCCTTAAAAAAATTAAAGAGTGTATGCATATGCATAGGTAAAATGTTTGTGAAATTTCTGCTCTGAGGGTATGTGTGCCAAAAAAACAAACTTCAGTTACCCTCCAACGTGCAGGGCTGTGTCTAGTGTCCATTCAGCTCCCCTGCCTCAGCAGAAGGGAGTACTGTCGGCGCACAAGAAACACAGAGGATCATAAATATCACAGTGCACATACAGCAGGGTTTCATGACAATCCTGGAATCCACGGGCCACAAGAAATGACATGCATGTTGAGGAAAGTAACAAAATGCAGACAAAACTTCCACTAATGACTAAAGATATTCTGTACAGCATCATTGCTTGGAAACAGTCATTCCAGGATGTTATTCTGTCTTTGCTATATCTCAGCAAACTACCAACATTTAAGGATTTTGCTTTGGTACTGTCACAAACCGTATTTGTAAATCTCACATCACCTTTTCACATTTAAAATACAAGCCTTACATTTGTAAGCAGTTATCACCACTCAAACAAATGGCTGCGCTAATATTGTATGGAATATCATATTTTCTTTTTTATTAAATACTAGCATAAGGGTTAAAGATGCTTTCTAAAATATCTTAAAAGCTGGTGAAACTGATTTTACATTATATAATAATTACAATTAGAATCATCACCAAACTATAGTGACTCTGTACATCTCTAGTTATTTCACCCAAACAATATTTTCGTATCAAACAAGCTGGCAATCAAGCTTGCAACTCTGATACCCTACTGGTCTCAATATGGCCCTTCGTTCATCGTTATTGAATTGAAACAGAACCTAAAGAAATAAATCTTTGCTATCTGGCTACTTTAAATTTAGTGTTCCATTCTCACTGCTAACACAACGTTTCAAAAAGAAGTCAACAGCTTATGCTATAATACAGAAAATTGCCCCCATAGATTACCTGTCTTCAAGCATACTAAACACTACATTTCGTAGGCCACAAAAAGTAGTAGATACAAGTTTTGCTACCATAAATATTAGTTACTTCGTCAACTATATATAGATCTACAAGATTTTACATAGATACGCCCTGCTTGATAGAGCAGACTTTTCTGGTTCAACTAAAACATAATGGATGTTTAAAAAATGAAGAATATTTTCTGTATATTGATCTGAAAGCAAGCTGAACTAAATCACTGTGTATAAATCTCAGTAGGTTATCTTTCATTTTTATTCCAATTCTTCCGTAAGCCTAACTTTATAATACTTACAGAGAGAAAGCTTGCTTAATTCTGGATCCCACCTTAAAAAGCAGACACCAGTTTGTTTTCCCCAATTTGCAGTTTTGTTACAAGACAAGAACGGTTTCATTTGGGGAGACAATTATCTACAAACGGCAGTGAAACTGGTTGTTCATGTAAGGAATATCAAATTCAAGGCTACAAACATCTAACTAAAGCCTACACCACCATAAAAGCATCCTGGGCGTAAACATTTCTGCTCAAAATTGCTTGAGCAATTCTGATAGCTTATCTATCGGCAAACAGAGTTGCTATCGGAAAAGACAACGGACAAAGAGAGCTGCCCAATGGCTCAGAAGAAACTCTCATTTAGTCTGTTAATGTTAAAACTTTAGAATGCCTTTCTCTAAGACAGGAAACTGTAAAGAATGCAAGGTAGCTGGAAAATTTCAAGTTTCCTAAAAATGGGCACAAATGGAGGGAGCTGCGCAGGAATCTCCCAGCCTTATAAGACAACTGGAAATGGGTGGCAAGGAGCAAATCCTGCCACCAGCAGCGCAGGGAAGTCAGCCTGGAAGCGACTACTGGAGCCTGCACGCTTCCCAAGGAGCTCCTGAGAACTGGCCCTTTCAGCAGTTTAAGGCCCTGGACAGGTGTTTCCTTCAGGAAGTCACCTCTCTCCAATGTTTGGCTTCATCTCATCCAATATTTTTGCTGACCCACTGAAACCTTAGTTAGAGGGAAAACTAAGAGATGAGAAGCAGGAACACCATGATGCTGGGATGTGGGATTAAGATGCCAAGAGATGGAGGGGGTCGATAGGGGCCAGAAGGCAAATTTTACAGCCAACAGTGACCAGAAGATCTGATCCCACCACTGGTCCTAGTGTCTAGGGGGTGCGGGAATGAAAAAACACAGAAGAGAGGCTGCTTGTGGAGCATGCCAGCTGAACGAAGATGTAGGACAGGGCTTGCTGCTGCCAGAGACCAAAGAGAGCCTATTGAGGCTGAAAAAGTGCCACTGCCGCTCCTGGAGCGTGCTGGCAGGGAAAGGAGACAATAACCCCGGAAGCGGTGAGCTCCAGGTCCCATCTAGAGGCCAAGTCTCCTTAGCAACCTGGCTGTATCGAGGGCTGAGAAGAGCTCTGGCAATTGTCTATCCAAGCCTCCCTGCCACCCCAGGACAGACAGTTCAGGACCTTTCATGGGAGCTAAAAGCCAGAACCAAAGTCCATTGAAGTCAGGGGAAGAACTCACATGGATTTCAATGAGCTATGGATAAGGCATTTGATTCTTTTCAGAAAAAAAAAATGGAAACTTATTTTTTCCTTTTGAATGTGCTTGTTTCCTCTCCTTGCAAGCATGTGATTTAAGTGCGAGCTAAGAAAATAAAAGCTGAATAGCAAATGCAAAAGTTCTGGGGACAATGGAGAGAACCTCAATTAAAAGGGAGAAAATAAAAGAAAAAGTAAGCTTTTCATTAGACAAACACATTTACCAAAGCCTTTACCATCAGTCTTGAAATGCTACTGACTCCTAAGGAATCGTCTTGACAGCTGACACTGTGAACCTACAGAGAGCTCCAACGATGCCTCTAAGTGTGCCATCAGTAACCATTCTGGATCCATAGCCCTCGGTAGAGATTCTGTATATTCAGTCATTGTGCAACGTCTGTAGCTTTGAAAAATGTTCATGATCTGTAAATTATAGGTCTCTAAAAGCATCCTCCAGTCTTTTAGGCTAGGCAGCAATCACATGCCCTTGCCACGGCTTTGGCTTAGCATCTCTAACTTGTAGGACTGATTCTGTAGTCTTAAAAAAAAATCAAACACAGCCTTTTTCATCATATACCTGGACTGAAATCAGTCCTACCTTACCAGTGTGTAAGAACATTTACTGGGCTGACCACAGCCTGCAATCACTACCAGTTTGGGCTAAATATCAACCATTAGGAGATGAATGCTTAATCCCTCACATTAAATGAGGAAAGATCTACCAGTAGAACAGCCTACTCTGGCTGACAGTCAATGAGCTGGTTTGGAAGGAAAGACAACAGTCAGCGTCCTTCAGGAAAGATCCCACCTACACAAACTGCTAATCTGGCCCTGGTCCACAAGCACTCAGAGGCTGGATTAATTATTGCTCTCTGAATTAGAGAGCCCCATTGAGGAGAGTCCCAGAGGCAGCCAAGGCATGAGGAACTGCCACTCAGGTTTCCCTATAAATACAGTCTTATCCAAGTTCATACAAAGGATCTGCCTTGAAGTTACACTTGCTTTCCATACCCCTGGGTGGAGCGACGTTGGAGGGGTCTAACCAAACAGATGTCAGAGTCCCTGTAGAATTTCCTCCTTCAAGGTAGCTCTCTACACACCAGCCAAGCCAAACCTTCACTTCCCTTCTTCAGCAATAAGCAATTGCTTATGGGGGGCTGTACTCTACAAAAGGCTGGAAGGCAAACACTGCTAAGCCCACTATTTGTTCAGTGGTGTGTAGGAGTAAAGTTGGGTGCTGGCCGCTCTTGCAGAAGATCAGAAACAACTGAGCAGGTGCAAGCAAAATGCCTCCGCTAATTAACGTCACACGCAGTATATACGTGAGCCAGGAGCTGAGCAGCTTCTACCAGCTGCATGTCAGTTTGGTTTCCCTTCTGCCTAATGTGAAGCATCGCATATTGTTTATAGCCAATTCAGAAGTGCTGCTGAACTGTCATGTTCCATTTACACGTACATACATACACGCCCCTCAAACCACCACCTCTGAGGCAATTTATACACACCGAGGTATCATCTACAGTACGTCATGGACAATGCTCTCTCCTCAAGCTCTCTGCAAAACCGTGAGATGCTTTAAGGCTAAAAGGAATAACAGATCACTGTCATTAAATGTTCAGAGATAAAGACCATCCCTGACAAGAGCGCTTGATAAAGAGCAGGAGCTTTCAGACCGACAAGCAGAACAGCGCGTGGAGCAGACCAGCAATACCAGCGCTGATGAAATCATGCCTTGCAAATTTTGGCATCTTTTACCAATAGGTACAAGCCAACAAGTGCTCGTGCTGTCCAACATTTCCATGCAGCACGAGTCTCCACATAACAGCATTTCCTATGCTCCCCAGAGAAGCAGTCTCAGTGGCCAGGAGCTCCAAGGGGTGTCAGGGCTCCCAGCCCTCACACAGGAACCCACAAGGCCTAGAGCAGCACTGGGCCATGGGGGGGCAGCGAGGCGGCCAACATCCACAACTACATCCTAATCTTCTCTCCTCAAATTCAGGACTCTTTTATATAAACGTGAGGTATTTCTTTTTGCAGACATTTTGTCACAAGCATCAAAAGCAGGCAGCCTCCTACTCACAGCAAAGCATTTACCATTCCATCCAACCTCCTCGTGCCATCCTGCTAACCAAGATCAGTCAAGTACAAGGCAGCGCCTTTTTAAATCTTCGCAGAAATGAATCAGATATATTCAAACTCTTTGTCCTTGGCTTCACCACCTTCACCTCCAATTGGAAGTAATGGCACTGTTATTACAGCAGGCAAAGCTCCCACTGATGTTCTCCCATCTGTCTCTTTGGACAGCTCTACAGCAGAGCTTTAGCTTGTGGTCTTGTACACATTTTAGCTAAAATTCATCTTTGCCTAGCACCTTTACAGCACCAGTTCATCTGCACACCTCTTCTCATATGGCAGCAAGCCAAGGAAGAGAAAGCTGCAACAAGACTGAATGATTTGCTCAACACAAAGACTGTTCTTGTCAGTGAGAACAGCACAAAAATCACAATCAGAACTAGCTAAAAACTATCCATTAAGTCCATACGTATACTGGGGGGTTGAATGAGACAGGAGAACATCCAGCAAGCCAAGGCCTAAGGCAGACAACATGCATATTCTTGCTGTAAAACACAAAACCACCAATAGGGCTTTAGGACCACTTTGTCCTTAAAGCAAAGCCCAGTTCTCAGGCTGACATCATGTGGGTTTCACTGGCATCATGGTGCAAAAGAAGTCATAGCAGAAAGTTCTAACTTTCAGTGCTAACCCTGGAGCTCACCTGCAATACCTCTGACACAGCACATGCATAAGCAAAAGCTTCTTGCATTTCTAAACAAAGAGGGGAGAGGCCTTACTTTGGTGCGAGAAAAACACAGGGAACAGAACAAAGAAGAGCTGAAATTTTCACTGAAATTCTTTCCACTGTGCCCTAAAAGAGACTACAAGTGATAATGAAAAACAACTTGCAGCTCCTCACAGAGAAGTGGTTACATTTTATTGCTCTGTCCATTTCCAGAGAATGCATTAATTTTCACACGCAGAGATATCATCCTTTGTACGGTCCACAGCTCCCAGCACTCAGCTGCTTCCCCAAACCACAGAGACAGCACTGGGGTCCAGCACAACTGGGCTTCCCACTGGGCTCTACCCAAGGTTTGCCATCCAAATACCATCTCTCCCACAGAAGACCTTGATTATACACGTGCCATTATATTTCTAGTAATTCAGGTTAATCCAGGTGAAGTTTTCAAGACACGTGCAACAGCTTTAACAAGAAACACTTCGTCTGGCCACACATGGACACAAAGATTGCATTCCAAAACCAGAACGTTTTTCCTCTATGTCAATGTTTTTCTGATAGGCATTATATATACCCTAACGGAGAGCTTGCTTCAAATGCAAAATCATCACAGCGATTTCCCACTTGACCATCTATCAGATGTTTACAGTGAACAAATAGACACGTATTAACTTGTCAGCACAGAACACAGGAACAAATTATGAACAATTGCTTTGATCGCCTCGTTTACAGTGGTGATTGTAAACTAAAAAAAAGACTTTCATAAGCATCTGGTCAACACTGAGTTCGTTATTCAAATTCTAACAGTATCGGTGTTTTTCCTTCCATGAACACAGTCAAATTTCTACATATTCATGCAACCTTTGAAATAGCAATATGAAATAATCATCAGAATATTTTACATTTGCAGAGGAGTTCGATACCCAAAAGTGCTTAACAAACTATGATTTTTAATGTGGCCTTTACATCATAATTCAATTATATATCATTTCGTTTTTATGTTTAAATGGAGCAACTGCTGCTGAAGCTGCACCATGGGAACGGGACTAATCCAACAATGACCAAATTAATTTAAATCCAGAAAACTCATAAAATACAGCCACCTCTGGATTTCAAGTTACACAGCGGTTGGCACAGCAGCAAGAGGACACCCACATGAAAGCTGTCAGGATAACCTTTCCTCTAACAGCCACAGAATGCCACTTCTCACTGATTTGTCCACACTTGAGTACTCCTTGATGTATCACCCTCTCACCTCACTCCAGTACCTGTCCGTCAAGGTCTTTTCTTTCCTGCACTGTAAACCTCTCAGAAAACCCCCCAAGCTTACACTGCAGCATCTTCCCAGCCCCACTGCCCTCAATCTCACCTCTCTACAGCCACAAACAACCCCTGACATCAAACCACTCCATCCCACTCAAACTCCAGCCCACTGTTCAGCACCATCCCTGTCCACTTCCACCACCTCTACATCTCTTTTAATCCTAGCTTAATCCCCAAAACCTATGATGCTTTTGTCCCCGGGGAACGCTCACTCCCCACAAGGGTGAGCATCCCAGCTAAAATCTGCGGCTGTGGGATTATCTGCAGGTACAGGCACGGCTCTCAACACGCGCCAACTGCATGCTGAACAACACAACAGTCTGCTTAGCATCTTCGGGCAACTCCTGCAAATTCCTCCTTGTATTTCCACAAGTGTGATACTGCATGAATTAGGAGGCATGATTAAAAATGATAATAAAAGGGCTGAAACAATATCCTGTTCATCATTCATCAAAAGGAAGAGAAATGCCTGCCTTGGGGCTGTAATAAGACAGAAAGTGGGACAGGGAGAGCGGTCCTCCCCCAGCAGGCTCCGCAGGAAGCACTCCAAACATGACAAATGCAGCGTTCACCCAGCAGATGAAGTAATGACACCAGCATTTGTCCATAAAATGTAATTTAGCCAGACTACCCCAATGAAATCAGAAGCTTTAGTGCTATAAAACTAGGGTTTGGGAATATTTCTGCCTTATTAAGAAGGAAGAGAGGGACCTCTGAGCCTTCCTTTTCCTTCAGCTAAACCATCACACTGTGGCCTTTGTTTTTGGGAGCAAGCTGCACAGCCTCCAGCACTGAACAATCTGCATAGTTTCTTCTCAGGTGCGCACACCTTGCCAAAAGCCAAGTGCCAGGTGTAAAGTCCACGCTCAGCCTTATCGGTACACAAAATAAAATCTTCTTCCCTCTCGGCCTAACCAAACACCCAAGGGCAGGCAACAGCAGGGATACCTGCACGCTTGCAGCCCCTGTCTCATCATGCCACAGGCCGCAGGCAGCTGGGTGAGGATGTCAAGCCAAAGCTTGTCCCCATGAGGAGCAGCAACAACTACAAATCCAGCTGCCAGAAGCACAAGTTTGGGCTTGGTCGCAATACCTACATTTAACTCCTGCCAGGCAAGAGTGATGCAACGCACGAGGCACGCGTTCAGCCGCTGTCAGTTCTCTTCAGATGTAACCTGACTGCTAAAAATAATTCTTTGGAAATTAAGGAACAAACTAATTCTGAATTTCATTTTGACAAAACAAGTCTTGGTGAGAACAAATAACAGTGCATATGTTTTTACGAATTCAGGAATGACAAAGTGGAAACATGTCGTTAAAAAAAAAAAAATTCATCCATTCCATGCTCACAGCAAGAGCCTTTAAGAGCACAGGAAAACCCAAAAATAAAGCTGACCAGAAACAAAAGCAAAGTTTTTTTTTTTCTTGTGCCTAAACTAAAGGAAATATAAACAATGAACAAGCATCAAGAGCAAAAAGAAGATTCCATTTTAATGAGATTTTGTTTGTTTAATAACACGCCATAAAAAGCATGAGTAAAATTTACTCTAACGCCCTCTAAACCTCCAAGGGTTCAGAATACAAGTGCTTTTCTACACAGCCATCAGTAAAAGCACTCATATGTAGAATTTCTGGGGCACAAGGTTTAAGCTGAGAGCCATCTAAAATGCCTCTGGACCTCGTTCCTTAATGATGTGAGCCAAAGGCGTGGCTAGCAGGCAAACTAGAAGCTCAAAGTAAAGTTAAACTTGTTGCAAAAGGACTTTTAAAAATATATACACACATTTGTGACAAGTTATGTTCACTTTTATAGTAAACAGCAGGGTCTTCTTACTCCACATTCTTGGGAGATGCGTCGTGCCATGGCAGCTGCTTGTAAGACCCCGTAAATGAGGTAATGTGCAGGACTTCATCTGAAACCAAAACGAGCTTTTGTTTCCCTGGATGATGACATTAAATAGGACAGAAATGGCTACCTGCACTATGCGTGGTAAAGACTAACCCTTTTTTGCTGTTAAAATATAAATTCAATTAGTTACTTCCATGCTTAAGCAGAACTGCCGCTGCTGAAATTGTACTCCAGCGATAATTGCAATCCAACAGTGATCTAATTATGTACGAGTCTCAGTGGCTGCATTCCCACGTTGCTTCCTACAACCCGGATTCACTACAATACAACTCACACGTGAAAACCACAGTTTTCAAGCACTCTCCCTTAAGACTGTTTGACTTTATATATGTTTAATGAGAACGGAGTCAGTCTATTAGCAAGCTTACTATAACACTGTGAGTTTCTACCTGCCATTAAACACGAAAGAATAGAAAGGCACTTGAGCCGTGTGCAGAAACCAGCTGATGGGCTGAACTGTACAAGGGAAAGAACATTCTTTTAATTAAGGTGTTGGAGAAGGATTCGAGTACCAGCCTTCGTTTTTGGCTCTGCCACCAGCTTCCTCTGTGACCCAGGGCAAGAAATTTCATTGCTCCGCAGCTGGTTTTCACATCTATAAAACAGACAGTGACATTTCCTTCTCCCAGTCTCTGCATTTAGGTTGTAAGCAATTACTGTGCGCTGGCATGCTGCTTTGGGCAACAAATAGCTGATATTAATTGAAGCCTCTGGGTTGCACTCCAATAAATATCTGGAGACTGCTCCTCTTCCTTCCCAACAGCATTTTGCACGGTCACCCTTAGCCACTGATGCCATCAGCACAGCTGCAGCCCAAGTCCCTGCCTGGAGACAGGAAGGGCGAGGAGCAGGGGCCCTTGAGGGTGTCCCAAACACTTCAAGAATGACCTCGCTCAGCACAGAACATCCTGCCCAACTCCACTGGATGGTTTCTCCCTAGCATTGTCAATGTGGACAAGCATTTGCTGTTACAAAGAGAGGCTGCCGACAATTCACTGCTTTATTCCTCAGCATTTTCTAACTCGCATTGTAAAAAATCCAGTACGAGCGCTTTGCCAAGTTTGTAAATTTGAACAAGACCATCTGAGCGGAGTTGACTGTTTTAAGAGGGTTCTTGCAAGTAATTACAAGGTAAAAACAAGAATAATTCACACCTACACTTGCACTGAAAAACTTCTCAGCCTTGCTGGCTCCAGGCTTTTAATTGTCGAAAGAGTTCAAGGTTTGGAAAATTATTGGCATCAAGTCATACTGGATATTCCTAACCAGCATTGTGTCATTACTTGGCAGGATTTTTGCTGGGATACTTCCCAAATCTGTGACATAATCAGAGGGTTCTCTGCGTTACTCCATATATTCAGACGCTTGTGTTCATATAATACATTACCATGTTTAATACCATTTGCTATTACTTACACTTAATCAACTCTGGAATCAGTTAAACCGTGTAGGAAAAGCAATTTCAGAGGCTTTCAACTGACAGTTTTCCACACACAACCTGGCCTAAAATTATGACCTGAAGCTTGTAGGATGTTGTCTACGTGTGCAATAGCCTCTAAACAAACACCCATAACTCTCTACAGCCCTATGGGAATGGAAAACTCATATAAAGGAAAAAAAGAGAGAGAAAAAAGGAAAAAAAAAAATCCAGAAAATTAACTTCTGTAGAACTGTCTTAACTAGAAAACTGTCAGAGTTTCCCCTTCTGCCTGTTGTAATTTACTGCTTCAACAATTTCTTGCCCAACCTCCACAATTATCGCAAGCTTTCAGCAACACTGAAATGGCTGAGCTCTCTAGCATCAATGCCCCTTTCAGCTTAACGCCCCAGTGCAGAACCTCTTGAGAGACTCTCAGTAAATTCAACCCACAGTATTAGTTATCTTAGGGTATACAATCCTATATGTATGTTTTCAAATTAAACTAACAATGATACCCTTTCACACACCAAAACGAATGCAAAAAGGGAGCGAAACGACAAAGCATGCTGTGCTCCATAATGCCAGCTGTGATCTGCAAAATTGACTTTTGCTTTCCCAACTCCTAGGGCCCAAGGGTGAATTTTCCCCCAGGGAAAATCAAGTGCCCTTTGGGTGCCACGAGCTGGGTACCCAGCACCCCAGGTCACCAGTCACTTTTGAAGAATTTGACCTCACTATTTATGTTTCTGCCTCTCTATAGGAAAGGAATAGACATTTCACTAAGTGACATCATCCTTATTGCCATTCCACCCATTCACACAAGTCACTATAATTTACAGCCAGGAAAAATAAACTTCTGCACAATATTCCTCAACGTGAGCCATTCAAAAGGCTCAAAGGGAGAGAGGAGGTGAGAGAACTTCTGACAAATATTTGCTCAAGTGACCGCATCATCCATGAGCATATTTGCTAGAAAAAAAATGGGTGAAGAAATTTATGGTCACCTTGAAGCACGCCAGACAGGGACTGGGGCAGCAACAAGGAAAAGGAACAAGGGAAAGAAAGGGAATTTTTAATCAGTTTCTCATGAGCAAGGAAAAATCCCAGTATTGCAAAAGAGGCTTTTTCCTCTTGTGCAGCTTTAAGCAAAAACAACGCTGAGCCAATCTTGATTCCCAAAAGGATTAAGAAAATAGCAAAATAATTTCCAAAGAACTTCCAAAAGTCCCCAGGTGCTCATCCCGACATTGCCCCCTGTAAGGCCAGGCAGGATGAGCAGCATGCAGGGCACTGTGCCCTGCCTGCCCCGACAGCCACCATTGCTTTGCCCTCAATAAATGGTGTTTAAGCAAACGTTCAGGCAAAAATGGCTTTGCCAGCCACTTGGTTCACCTCAACGATGTTCATGGCTCACTCCACCAAGGATGACAAAATACTGCCAATGCTGTAAAATTTCTCAGGCTGTTTTCAGCATTAACTACCTAAAAAACAAGGAAAGGTGAGTCTGGGAGCTCAGACCAGCTTTGAAAACATCGATGTATAGGGACTGTGCTGGGGCTCCAGTCTGACAGCATCCTCATCACAAAATGCCCTCCTTCCTCTCCTGCGGCACGAAGGCTAAACCCTTAGATTTAGGATTTCTGCAGATTTAAGTGGTCCTAAATAACGCAAGGGACATACTTTTATTCATGTAAAAATAATCAGCAGACAGGGAAATGAAAACTTTGTCCTGCTCTGGCCAAATACACTGAAACTTACATTAGGATTCACTGTAGAAAACAAGTCGGGCTGCCAGTCACCAGCCAGAAACAGTTTACAGTAATAACATTCATTTTTAATTTCAGTACTGACCAAAATTAGTTCATTCCCAGAGCTTACAAAGCTCAGATCGCCCCATGAGCTGGGGACTCAGCCCACTCAGACACACTTCAGAAACAGCAGGTCAGACCTCCAAAGGTACTACTACCAAGTCCTGCTGTGACAGCCAGACTGATTATTTTGGATAGCAACAACTGTGGATTCATTATAACTATCCACACCCCTCCAAGGCTGATCACCAAGAGTATACTGGCACAAAATTTGTGCCAACATAGTTGTACCTGCAAAAACTAAGTTGTAACACTAATACTTAAAACTGCATTAGTATTTGCTATTTGCTCGTACGCATATCGCAGCAACAAGCAACTACAAGGAGCTTCCTTGCACAGATATTACAGCTTTGCCAAGACATAGGTAATTAGTCCTATAGACACGATTAAGACAGATGAATACATTAAGTTATGCAGGAGTTGTTTATGCAGTGAATTCTTATCTTCCGACTGCCATGAAATAATCATCAACATGAAGTAAAATCTATTGGCTTAGCTTTAAATGCTTTTATAAAGAAACTCGGCCATTAAATAGCAGCATCCTCACGTGTTTGACAGCGCATTACTTACCAACAACATCAAGGTGGTAAGTGTGATTGATGGAGCCATACTGGTTTTCCACGATGCACGTGTAATTTCCTTTGTCGGACGGGACGACGCTCTCCATGATGAGACTCCAGTGCTGGTTGCGGACCTGGAGGGTTGTAAACAGAAACTGAGCACTTCCCCAGCACATCATCCCCCTCTCCCCCTCCAAAACAACTGTTCCGCAATTAGTTAATCTATCTTTTGTAGTCCGTGCTCAAAATTAGTCTCCTCTGCGTTCATCGGGACTCTATTTTATGCCTGATCAGGTACAGCAGTGGAAGCTTTCATGTACTCCTTTATAAACGTACCCTCAGCCCTAATTTGAGCACTTCAGCCTTCAGTGCACATCCAGTTCTATCAAGCTTAAAACAACGGCGCCAATTAGCAGCAGTTGTCTTACCAGGCTTACCTCTCAATCCACTCCAGCACGAATTCACACCCTCCAGATATTAACCATCTGTCTCCAAACAATCATCTGATAATATTAACTACCCACGAGCAACATGGGATGGATGTGATCCCCTAACATCCAGGTCTGTGTTTTGCTCTGATAGCTCAATTACACAGCCTGCATTTTGGAGAAACAAAGTGCAGAAGGGCAGTGCCTGGGCTCCCTCCCAGGGACACAAGGAATCATATCTCCTAATGCCACAGGGTACTGCAGCTGGAAGACATGGTGGCACCTCCCAAAAAATGACTGGAAAGAGAACCCTCGCTGAAACAGAATAGAATATGCACTTATTTCACACAGTCCTTGGACATAATGTATTAAAGGTGCTGGTTCTGCTCCCATTTGAATTCAAAAGGAGCGTTGGCAATGCTCTCACAGAAAATAGGATCCAGCCCAATACCGGAAGGATACAGAGCCATCTCGTACACATATATATTCTCTGCATCATAAATTAGGGCCCCAAATGACCTCTTCTGGCTATCCGTTGCTCCTTTGCTTCAGAATTACCCATTTGACAAAGTGCTCAAAAACCTTAACATCGTGTAGCTGTAATGTATTTTAGCAAATAAAATAAAACACGGTCTGGTACAGTAATTTTAATCATCCAAATTGAAAGCAGTAATTCAGTGCAGTACACCAGAAAAATTTATTGACCGTTCAGCAACACTTCCAGTAACTATACACTCTTGAAAGATCATCACAACTGCAGGTCTGAAACCCTGCTTCTTGCTCTGCTGTTCTGTACGTCCTTACCCAGCAGGAAGGGGCTGCTCAGGGCTGCTGCCAACAGTGTAAGTAAAAATGCCTTCACTCCAAAGCTTAGGAGTCCTGACTGGCCATGTGGGCTTGGAAAAGCAAATAAAATGCTGGTGAACCCACAGCACCTGGTGGAGGGCATGGATGCTAACCAAAGCATTGCAGGGTGTGTGATAACAGGACCCCAGGATCTCCAGCCCCAGCTCCCCCTTTTGGTGCTAGGCATCAAAACAATACATGGATGGTTGTTTTTTTTTTTTCTTTTCACAGCATCAGGAGCTTAGAAATAAGTTTAACAAGATAGAAACAGTTTATTGATTGAATAAGGAGATAATAGAATACTAAGTCAGCGTTTGCTCACAAAGAATTACTGTAGAACATTGGTCAATCAATATTTTACTAATGTATGAGCTGTTTTGGGTGAGACTTGATCAAAGTTGTTTTTTTTTTTTGCCATTACATATTACAAATTTATAAATTCAGAATTAGAACAAGTGTTTTTAACTTACTCGATCACAAAACAGAAAGGATAGAACATAGTTCCGGAAAGGTTAAAACAAAAAATATAACAAGCTGTAAGCAATTAACTGCTAGGAAAACACAAGAAGTTGTGTAGCATTCAATAGGAAAGTATCTTACTTCTAGTAAGTGCGTATACTACATGGAAACATTAGAAGCTTTTTGTGTAATTTCCCTTCTTGCAATTCCAGTAAGTAGTAATTCAGCAAATCTAATGAGTTGCAAGAGATGTTTTTACATTAAAAAAAAAAAAACCTGAAGTCTCTTTAGTTTAAGCTAAATAACTGCTGCAAAAGCCATAAAACATTTATGACAGATTATCATACTACTGGATTTATGCTGTGAATCTGGATTCAGCTAGATTCAGCTTTGGCTGATTGCTTTCTGCGTATGAGTGCAGCACTGCAAAGCCCAGTTGAATGCATCAGCCAGTGATGAGGGCAGCTTCTCCCAACAAAGACTCCCAAACTGGACCCCTCATTCTGAGTCACAGAGTGGCTTGGGTTGGAAGGAACCCTAAAGCCCACCCTGTTCCAACCCCCTGCTGTGGGGACAGCTCAGGCTGCTCAGGGCCCCATCCACGGCCTTGGGCACCTCCAGGGATGGGGCACCCACAGCTCTCTGCACAGCCCAGTCACTATCAGACTGGCAAATGTCCATCTCCTGTTTATAAGCTCCCTGTAAGTAATGGAAGACCACTGAAAATCCGGTATTGACTCATCTGGCAAATCACTGAGATGCTTTTTTGGGCAATCTTCTCCATGAAATTCTTAACCAATCCTTCCAGTCTCTCCAAATAATTCAATTTTTAAACTAAGTCACCGATGTGAAATATATACAGCTATCTTTTAAACATAACTTGGTGGTGAGCAAACCTAACTGGAATCAAAATTCAATGGGCAAGGAAGTTTTCATAGAAATATTTTGCTTTTTGCATATGCAAAAATTGTGGACAATTATTTAATTTTAGTAATAAAATAATCTCAGTAACTAGATACACCATTAAAAGTTTTCATCTAACAAAAAAAAAAAAGTACAAATGGGTCAATATTAAACGAATTTCAAAGAAAAAAGGTCAGAAACCAAAATCCATTTCCCCACAAAATCTGCACAGTTCAGACAAACGGGTATTGCTCAGGGAATGAGAACAAGCACGGAATATCCACAGGAAAGCCACAGGTTTCTGCAGTTCCTAAGGAGTCAGCATTCCTTCTTTTACTCCACATGTACATGGCTGAATTTAAATGCGGAAAAGACCACTGTAGGGATGAAGCTTATCAAAAGGCATATGTGAAAACACACACCTGTTAATACTTAAACAGTGTCCACTGATAGAAGTACATTTACTTTCCGGGTGGTGTATAGAGAAAAGTGAAGGCTGCTGTATTCTCACAAAGAGGGTTTAGAGCATTCACTCTAAAAAATCATAAAATACCTTAAAACACGCAAGCAAGAATCACCACCACGCTTGAGGCGGCATTAAAAAAATAATAAACAAGGTGTTTAGAAATTCAATAACCAATCTTCTCCTCCTTACTGCAGGAAGTTCAGATACGCTCTGAAAAAACAGAAGGGTCAATTTTGAATTTCACCACCCAGAATTAGTCACGGCAGAGGAATTTCGCACTGGGAGCTATCTTGGCTAGCACATACACCCTTCTGCTAGCCTGCCTGAATGTAAATTGACTCAAGACATTCCCCAGACAGAGGGACAAAGTGCTACAGACCGCTATCTGATTGCGATACAGAGCATACAAAGGAGAGATATCGTGGCTCAAAGCAGCAGGAGAGAGGTGGCTGGTGGTTTACTGGACAACTTCACTTCTTCCTTCCCTTTGTTCTTAAAGCCCCTTCCAAAAGGAAGCATTAAGTCATGTGGTAATGGCAGATATGGCCACATTTGGTTCACGCTATTCTGTTTGCTGAAAGTATTTTCTGTATGAAGGTCTATGGCAGAAGAACTTTACAAGCTGCAATGCCTAGGCTTAAGACAAGCTGGTGTACAAGAAATATTTTGGGCTGCTGTTAAAGCCGGCTGCACGTGGGCCAATACAGGAAGACTAACTCTCTTCTGAGGATTCCTTTGCAGAAAACATGTCAGCACAGAGCTGTCGAGAAAATACAATTCTCCTTATTCCCCAGTCATTTTGAGCAAGCCTGCAGTGACCTCACTCTCCAACAAATAAAGGACACAGTGTCCAGCAGCTCTGGAGGCCTCATTCTTTAGGAGTCATCCACTGAAAATATTTCCACCTTAGAAGCACGGTTCCTCAAAACACCAAAAGAATCTGGAATATACCTGGACTTGGTTAGCAGAATGACAATGATAAGCAAATGCTTCCAGCCCATTTTATAGCTGATGCATTTATGAGCAACAAGAAGGCCTAAAATCCACAGCTGTGTGCCCTCTCTTCTTCCTTTAGACTGAAGAGATGTAAGAAGTTTTATGATTTAGAATTATAGGTATATACTTCACTATCCAGCTGGCTTTAGAAAAAGACTTCTGTAGTTTCTTTCCAGAGCGCATATGTACCTAGGAAATTGTACACATTTAATACACATGACCAAAAATTTAATTTGCGCCGCTTTACGTGCGTCTACCATAGAGCAGGAATGAGCTCACCCAGGTCTCTTGCCCAGGCCAGCACCAGACCTCTCTCCCAAAGCAGAGACAGGTATCTCTGTCCTGCCTCACAAGGCTTCCCTTCATGGTTTTCAAGTGTGATATCTGCATTTTCCCCTTCATGAGATGCAGAGTGCTCAAACAACATCTCAAGCCCGTACTGAAGCGGTTACTATTATTTTCCAAGACAGGATTAAGAGTTTTTTTAATTGGATTTTTATTTTTCTTTAAATAAGCACTGTGAGAAAGGTGAAAACCACTGAATTGTGGCCAATTCGTTAACACTCCGTAATATTATGAAAGGCAGAAGGTGCTGCCAGGTGTACACTCATAAGCAACAGCAATTTATGGTGTAAGCAAATAGATGGAAAAGTCTACTTGGATAATTAGCGTTCGCGCAGGGAGATTTTCTGGGCTTCACTCTCTGCTAACACAAACGTTGGAAAAACTGACACTTTCTACAGTAAATCTAGTTAGAGAGGAAAGGAGGCTATGGCTTGTCCTCCTCTGCACTGGAAAACATTTTTTGTAATGAGCAGGATCTGAATCAACAGCAGACGAAGGAACATCCACGCTTGTTCCATCCAGGCACCACAAAGCTCAGCACCTGGACCGTGAGGCGATGGCTGCAGGTTGCTCTGGGCTCCGCAGCAATAGATTGCAGCTTACAACCATGACACAAAGCGAGTCAAACTCAGAAACTTCTCATCTAAGATTTGTATGAGGTACCAGGGGCGTGGACAGAAAGCCCATAAAGGAGATAAGGGTGGCTCAGAAATCTGGCATAGGATGGCACAGCGCATGCATGAACAGCAACCTGGCATCCAAGCGTTGAGCTGCCATTCCCTGGGATAAGATGACCCCATTCTGACTTCTGACCTGACTGAGGCAGATACCTGGAGGTTAAAGGTCCGTGCACTAAGCCAGAGAACGAGCTGGCCTTCCTGAACCGCTCTCATAATCAGTAACCACCAGCTTCGAATGAGACATCTAATCTGAAGCTATTTAAAATTCAAACAAACTCTTCTAAGTAATTGTTGTTACTTTCCCTCAAATCCTGCTTCCCATTTCAGTTTCACAGACCATAAACTCTATAGAAAATAATAACTTTTGACTTCCGACCCTTCTGTTATTAAACTGCCTATAACCACCGCTGCGGATGGTCATGGCTGTAACAGTGCAGCTGAAAATGAATGAAGCAGAATCTTCAGATCTTACTGCATTTTGCCGTGTCAGTCTTTAGTTTCCCAAATAAGTCTTTATAAATAATCGTTAGTTGCACTGCTATTGAATGTTAGAAAAAAAATTAGAATTAAAGCTCAGTAACAGCCAAAGAAACCACCCACCCTTCCTCAGAAGAAAACAATTATGATTTTTTTTGCTTCTAAATTTGATCCAAGCCCACTGAAAGATTTTCTGTTGACTTCAGCAAGTTGTTGTTTTCTTTTTTTTTTCAGCATTGGTCAAGAACAGAAATTGCAAAACAACTTAATGAGATCTTACCTTATAGCCGCCAATACGATGTTCTTGTTTAAATTCTTTCCCATTTTTCAGCCATCTCATGGTTGGTGTTGGGTTTCCCATAGCTGGGCAACGAAACTTGACAGTGTTTGCTGCTGGCACTGCGTGTAACCTTTTCTCCATTTTGTCTGTATGTGTCCAATAGGGTGCCCCTGTTGCAAGGAGAAACATCCAGAAACGTCAGTGCTTGGCACCCAACATCCCCGTCCAGCCCCTTCCATGGGTGGAAGCTGCATTTGTTTTAGTTTTAGTGCGGACAGTGTGTTCTAGGAAGAGTACAGGACTGGAAATCATCTGCTGCAAGTGTTGATCAGAGTTTTGCAAACAGCTCAGTCTGCAGCCTTGAATATGTAATTTATGAGAAAATTCCAATAATTAACCACAGATATTCCTCACTTTGTGGATGTTGAGTAAGACAGAGGGACCAAGCTTTCAGCAGACTCCACTGTTCAGGGAATCCCCATCTGAGTTACTGCAAGTACTCAGCAAACTTTGAATTCTCTGAGCCCAGTTCTGAAGCTGAACAAAGGCAGAAGAACTGTTCGAAGCCTCAGCCTTAACCTTCTCCCCATCTAAATGGGGATAAACACAACTGTCTGCCTAGAAGCTAAAGCTCACAGAGCGACACGGCAAAGCTGATTAATCTGTTGAGAAGCCATTAAAATCTATTTGCAAATGGAATATATTTCTGAAAACTTAACCAGAGAGGGGTATGGATCAGCAAAACTCATCAACAGAGTTTGTCATGTAGCAGACTGCTGGACCTAGCAGGGATTTCCCACTCTCTTCCCCAGAAGACTGCTGAAGCTCATTTGGTCAGAGAAGCTCAACACAACTGCACAAAGCAAGGCCTCTCTGAGCCTGTATTTCCCAGAGCGATCATTTTACCAGGTCCTCCAAAGGTTCTTTTGGCTCTGACTCACTTCTCACCACTACCTAGCCCAGCCTGTGGCCACCAGCACGAGTACCAGCACAGAGAAGCATGGAAAATGCCTCTTTTGTCTGAAACCTCAATCCTCTGTCATGTACTGGAATGGCAAACACAGCACAACAGAACACACGTCCACCCATTTTCTTTTACCCAATACATTTTTACCCAAAACACCCAAGATCATCCCATGCTCTGGACCCACACACCACTTCAGCTACATTGCACAGTGCTTTCCTGACATTGCTTTGGTTATATCACCATTACAGCTGAAAAAAGTTAAGTATTCCAGATCTGTTTAACACTAGGAAACATTAATTTATTTTACAATGGCATTTTCCCGAAGCAAATCAGATTAGTGTGGAATTTTTAGGACTAGAGGGGTCCAGAAAAAGAACTCTATTTCTCTCAGCCCTGTTTCATTTCCTTCATTAGCAGCCTTACACTCCACTATAAATAAACTCTTCCGTTCCTCAAATATTTATAGCAGTTCTTACAATCAGTGTAAACTCAGAAATCCTGCTGCCCCCCTCCCTAAATAAAAATACAGCTGGATAGAAAATACAGGAATAAATCCTTTAACAACATCTCTTTCTGTATAAAGAAAACATTCCAAAAGAAAGTCTTAAAATGATGCTAAGAACGATAAGTGATTTTTTTTTTTTTTTTTGCCTGAAGTGGCAATTAGAGTTAAAACTAATGAAGTAGAAAAGCAAAGCAAATTTGTGCAGGTAATCAAAACAGAAAATCAGGTAACTATTGGAAATTTAACTAGCACGCTAAGAAATTGTTACACAGACTAAAGCAAATTAGAAATGCAAGGAAAATTACTGCTAATGTTATTTGCTAAAACCAGGATCACATTAAACCAACAGAAGACTTTAAACAAAGCCAACCAAAGGAATGACAGACTACATGCAAAGACCAAATTACATTAGGTCTGTATGAGGTGAAGGCAGAATTACGGGTTGGTACTGATACATTACAAGGATATTTTCCCTGGATGGGTAAACACATCTCACAGGGCAACAACATAAGGTGACCGATATCAGGTCATAACGTCCACATAGTCAACCATAGCAGGTCAGATCCTCAACCATCCTAACTGGTTGTATTCATCTCAGAGCACAGCACAAAAAAGACATGGAGCTGTTGGAAAGGGTCCAGAGGAGGCCATGAGGTTGATCAGAGGGCTGGAGCACCTCTCCTGTGGAAAAAGGCTGAGGGAACTGGGCTTGCTCAGCCTGGTGAAGGCTGCAGGGGGACACCATTGTGGATTTCCAGCACCTAAAGGGGTCTACAGGAAAAATGAGGAGGGACGCTTCAGCAGCGAGTGCAGTGACAGGACCAGGGGTAATGACTTTAAACTAAAAGAGGGTAGATTTAGGGAAGCAGTGGATACCCCATCCCTGGAGGTATTCAAGGCCAGGCTGGATGGGGCTTTGTGCAGCCTGGTGGGAGGTGTTACACCTGCAGGGGCTTGTAACGAGGCACCCTTTAAAGTCCCTCCAACCCGAACCATTAAGTGATTCTATTCCCCAAACTGGCACCTCTAACCCAGAAGCTTTGCAGCAATCACTGTCCCTGCTCATCACGTCCATCCCACACGCTTGCATGTGTCCAAAGCACTGATGGCTCAGGAAGCGCCCATGGGCAATCAGGAGCTCTAAGCTCAGGCTCCACGACCCCTCCGAGGCAGCAATGCTCTGCAGCCTGCACCCAGCCCAAAGGGAAGCTCTCAGTAGGACACAACTCAGCATCAAGGCATGTGAGTGGGTCAGGATTTGACCATCAATGAGCAGATCCTACAACAAAGCTGCTTTCTGCAGCCAGGTTTTCATGCAAGTATTTCATACAAGAAACAGCTTGTATCGCATTACAGTGCAGCCCATCCTCAGGTTGTCTTGCATATGATTCCCTTGTTACCCCACCCGTTAAAAACAACTTGTAAAGAAGTGCTCAGATAATCCTCACATACAAGAAATGCACAGGGAAGAAACACTTCACTCTATGGAAGAGGTGGGAGCGGAGAACAGGCTGGGAGGATGCTGGCAGGAATGAAGAGAAGCAGCCACAGAGAGAGGGAGGGAGGGAAACTCCAGGCTGGGAGCAACAGCTGTGCTTGGAAAGCTTTCCCTTGCACAAGCCTCGCATCAGCATACCCTGTAGAGCTTCTGAATTACAGGGGAACTCTGAGAAAAACACACAGACATCACATGCTGAAACCACTGTCTGAGAACACTTAGGATACCCTGCCCTTTTTCACTAGGTACCAGCAATGCATATTGGCAGCTCACCAGCACGTTTAAGGAAAACAAGAAACGCAGCAATACCCACAAACTGAAACACTCACACTTCTCTTGTGGTTTCTTACAGGGATGCGTGGTCTTTCTCTTCATGTTGTTCTTTGTTCAAGATGAACTTAACAAAACCTAAAAGCACTTTTTCTGCTTTTGTTTTGAGAGCAGATCTACTCAGATTTGCTAAAATGAAGAATAAATGTAGTGTACCAGCACATACCAGCAAGGGCTGGCCCCTTACAGACCATCTCTGCAACATGCCACCCTGCTAACAGGACAAGGGATACACCTCTGGGAGAAACTCCCACTAACACCAGTGCCAGCCCCATAGGCAGCGGCAGTGAGCAGCAGGGGAAGGGGTGGGAATTCCTGATCGCTTTTAGAGCTCTCATTAGCGAAGAAAATATCCTGCTGACCCTCACTGCACTCCACTGCAAATACATTACATCTAATCAGGCAAATCTCCTGCATGTGAAATTGAAATTAGGCAGCCCAGGGGACCACTTCAGAATTTCTTTTTTTTTTTTTTTTTCTGAACGCATCTAATACAAAGCACTAGAAGAGTAGTCCATTCCAACCCCGCCTGAGGAGCACCTTGAGCCATTCAGGGCACCTGGAATGACCACACCAAGTCACCCCGAGGTTTTTAGTGCAATTGTATTTGACCTTTAATTAAAAAACACTTCTAGGCAGCATCCAATTTTTTGCTGCTCCCTTGAGCGGGTTTCCACTCTGCAGGATCTGATGAATTTGAACCTTGTTTTATCCTTTCCGAAATTCTTCAAGGCATGAAAAGCACAGCATGTGGATTACATTTAGATACTTTTTGTTCTTAGTGCCAATTTACCATTGCTTGGCCCAGAAGAAATTGTTTAAAGGATGATAAGGAAAAAAAAAAAAAAAAGCCATACGTTTCCCGTCACCTGACCAGAGTTCAAGGCAGAACAGAAGCATCCTCAGGGCTACCCTGTGGTCCCCGGCAAACTACTGCTGGCAGGCCTCGACAAGGCCGTGCTGACACGGATGTGGTTGCACCAGGACTGCAGTTAGGACCACCTCTCAAAATCCCCATGATGACAAGGCAACAAGCACCAACAAAGCACCACCACCAGTAAGAACTGATGGTGGGCAGCCCTTAGCTTTGGGATAAGAAGTCTAGGCCTACACCCATGGAAAGGGCCCTACGGCACCAGGCGGAGGCACCTCACTAGGGGGAGAACTGAGCATCCAGCACAGCCGTTTTATGGACAGAGAGGACTGGTTTTGCAGTGGAACCAGCCCTGCACCTTCCCTGTGAGCACTAATCACTTCAACAAAAGCTGGAAGTAATAAAAAGCTATTCAGGATGCAGTCTGGAACAAATCTACCGCACTGTTTTTTTCAGACAGTTAAGATATCTGTCAGGCTAGGAGGACACCAAACGCAGTGTGAAATCTGCTATGCATGCCTTTTACTTAAAAATACACACAGGCCAAATGGCTGAACGAATACACACGTGTGCACGTGAGTGCCCTCGTCTCCTGAGAGCAGGTTCCTGAGCACCTACACCTTCTGTCCTCCAGGAGCAGTTGTGTTTTGGAGCAGCCTTGAAGCATAGGCCGTATTTCCGCCTGCATTTGAAAACCTTGGCCTCAGTAAATACATTTGTAACAAAGAAAAATTCTTTAAAAGCTTAAAAGAATACTTCCACTCGTAAATAAAACAGTTCTAAAAGGTTTGCTTTGGGTTTAAATATGCAGGAATGAGGATGCCAAGGTTCAGCTTCCCATGGAAGGCACTGCATCCATTTCCTGCCTCATCACATTATAATTAACATGCCAAGACAGCTGGACTTTATCAGAATTGTTCCATCAAAAAGCAACAACCTTTGAAGACCATAGCCTTTTGTTTCCCTCACTAAAGGCATAACCAGGCCAATTTCCATTGCTTATCCTTAATGATCACAGCTGTAATTTGCATGCAAATCATCAGTTAAATGGTTTTAGATCTGCAATGCTTAAACCCTGATTCAGGAAACACTTAAGGAGCTCCTCTCTCAAGGAGCAGCAACCAGCGACTGGTGGGATCCTGACTTTGCCAGGCTCTGCCCAACAGCAGGAAGGTGGGAAGGGAACTTCGACCATTGCACAGCACTGCCCCATGACACTCTCAGCATGGACTTAGACTACTCTTCAGCTCCACATTCATTTTTCAGTCTCGCAACGCCATTTCTTAAATTAGACGTGGCCTTTCAGGTGCAACATAAAATCTGTAAGAGGAATGCCTAGGAATGTTGATGGGAAGGCTTAGAAGGTATCAGACAGGCAAGCTTCAGCAGTTTGCAAAAGGATCAAATTGAGTCCCACCCCTAACTTTCAGACAGTTCCGATCATGCCAAATCACAATCATCTTTCAGCAAAGTTGTATTAATCCAACTGAGTTGTGCTGATGCAACTTTTCATTGAAAACAGACTGTGTGCAGGAATGCGGTGCCACAATCTTTTTTCTGGCTCCCACGCTTCCCATTGAGCTCTTGTACAGCAGAAGGAAGGCTGGGCTGCACCCTGCGCCCACCTGCAGCTCCCAAGGGGACCCAGCAGTCTGCAGGCACCTTGTGAAGGGCACTCTTATGAGCACTTGTCTGGGAAATGCTCTGCTTAGGAGCCATCTACCCAGCTGGTGTTGCCTCAGCTCCACCCTGCAAGAGTTTGCATGCTCCCCACAACCTGAGAAGCCTGAAGAGTCACGCTTCAGAGGCAGCTTTCATCCCGAGCAGGGAAAGTGTGACTGACCCCTGCTAAAGCACTCAGCCCATCCCCAGCAAGCAGAACTTGTCAGTGTCCTTCCACCAGCTCCTGAATAAAGACAGACTTGCAGTAGCTCAAAATGATGCTTGTATTACCAGAGTATCAGCAGTGTTCCAGGAGACACCACAGGGTAGTTCTCCCCATCCTGTGAAAGGCAAGGAATGGCTACATCACACGGCTGCCTTGAAATCAGGTCCTTGCCTTTTTATCTTGCTACATGTGCTTCCGAAATCCATTTGCTCACAGTTCATCTCCAAAGCTCCTAAGCACCACTGTGTTCTGAAAATACTGCAAGCCCCTTTCCGACAGGCACCAAAAAAGCTCTGAAGCGATAACAGATACAGGGATGTTTCCTAAAAGCAGCTCCTCCCCACAAGCCCTTTTCAGAGGAACACTAACATTGCCTGGGCTTGGGGTTTTGCCCATACGATTTCTTTTAAAAGCAATGTCCCCTATCCAAACTCACCAATGATCTCTGCCACCGCATTCCTTTGTCCGAGCAGCCTACAGCTGCTTAACCCCGGCCACTTCAAGCTGCACCTGTGCATCAGACTGGGGTAATGCACTAACAGATGGCAGGGGCCACGCCGGCAGCTAACTGCTTATATCACTTTAAATAGCATCTAATGTTTCACAGCTTCAGAGCAGGGCAGTCGTATACAATAGTAACTAACTAGGGTAGCTGAAATAAGGCACGTGCTCCTTCATCCGAACAAGTGCTTCAAGTATATAGTATCACTGCCAGTCACTAACACGTCCACAGAGCAAACATGCTGCTGGCTACTGCTTCTGCAACCAGCTGACATCTCTAACAGAGGACTTTCAAGTTTTTTGTGTTATTGACTTTCCAAAGCACGAGTAGTAGCAAACTATCAGTCACCCAAGGGGATTTTGCAGTGGTGCACGGGGGCATAAGGAACCAATATGAATTTTACTTTCTTTTTTTCTTAGCGACTGTTCTATTTAGAACCTATTAATAGCTTTCCAGATTCTCCAAAGGGATTGAAGTTTAACATCCAGCTAGGTTTAAGACTCTTTTAGCCTCATTTCCATCATGCGTAAGTAACACAAAATGTGGTTTTAGTGAGAGATTGCCTTATTTGTGATGAACTTTGAGGTCCTTTGCAGACAAAAAAAAAAAAACAAAAAAAAAAACAACCAACAAAACTATTGTCTCCAAATCCATTCTCTCCAGTGAGATTTCTGCCTAGGTTAAGGACTGAGAGATTTGCCTCAGAAAAACCTCCATTTCATTTTTAAGGCTTCCGCATCACCTTTTAACGAAGCGAGTTGGAGCTTTGCTTCTTCTAGATTTCAGCCCAGATTCAGAGAAAGTTAAGGTTCTCAAAGATTAATTAAAACAGATAAAGACCAAACTTCAATTTAGGAAGACAGGAAACTTCAGAGATGCGAGCAAGAAGGGAGACAGAAAGTACAGACCAGGAAAGCGTGTTTAAAAGAATATTAGTTTATTTTTTTCTTTTTCTTCCAAATTATGAACCAGGAGAAACAGAAAATGCAAGAGGACAAAAGACACCACTAGTTGATAGCACATGCAGTTAACAATCGAGAAGCTCGGAAGGCAGGAGTGCAAGAAACTGGACGTTGTTTTCCATGTAGAGCTTATCTTGCCAGGCACCTCCGGCAGCGTGCTGTTACTTACTCATCTGGTTGCTGTCATTCACAAAGTCCTCAGACCCATCATTGTCATCTTCATCATCCCCAGAAGAAAGAGCATCTGCACATTAAAAATAACCAAGACTTTAAAACAGAGTATTTTACAGACAAATAAACCACTGCACTACATCTTATGTTATCTACCAAGAAGAGAAGTTACGTTAGTTGTGCAGCAGTTATAGAAAAAGAAAATGCACGAATGTGTTATTCTTAAGAAATTCTAACAAAACTACCTAATAAACCTTAAACGCTACAAAAGTTTCCAAAGAGAGCTTGTTAACTCCAAAAATCTTTGGACTGAAAAAGCTTTGTTTCTCTTTGAGACATTCAGCTGACCAGAACTGAGTGTCTTGAGAGCAATTTGTCTCCAAACAAAGCAGGGTAAAAGGATGCAGGACAGCCTTTTTTCTCTTCGGACTGGGGGGGAAAAAAAAACCTCATATTCATTTTACTGGTTTTATCATCATAACAGCAACTCTACAATTTAAACCTGTCATAGAGGCATAAAACAGAGGGCTGCTCGGCAGCTATTAGTATAGACCCCATGAAGCAGAAGTTGTATATACAAACCAGTGCCATTTTAGAATGAGGACAAAGGGGAAAATACCCGGAATACCTCAACTACAGAACTCAGCTAAGCTTTCTTTGCCCGACTGGACTGTTTCAAGTTATATTATTATATATCTTTATATGACATTTTACAGCTTCTACATGCAAAACCTGTGTTTAGCTCACTCACCTGTAACATTTACAATGAAGTACAGAGTATCACTGTCTAGGGTCCTAACAGCAGTGCAAGCATAGAGGCCCGAATCTCTGGGTGAAGCATCTTTAATTTGTAAGTACTCCCCAATAATCACTGTCCTATTGTCGGGCCCCAAAGGGACCCCATCCTTAGTCCAACTGATCATGACGGCGTCTTTCAATTGACAGCGCAACTCAAGTGGTTCTCCTGGAAGTGCTGAGTGTACATCTGGCTGAGAGATTTGGTATTTGGTTGGCGGCTCTGCGAAGGTTGAAGGAAAGGAGGAAAAAGAAGAAAGAGGGAAAGGAGAGAATTTCCAACACAAGTCAGTGAAGGCCCTTTTTATCCACAGAAATCATGTTAAATAAAAAGTTTCATCCAGATTTGCCCAGCAACCTGCCTTGTAAAACTGAATCACATACAGATACGGACAAGCCTTATTTTCAAAAAAAATTAAGCACACAGAAAGCTCTTTCCCCTTTGATAGGTCCCCTGTCATGTCCTTTATCTCAGCTGCCAAGGTCACAATCCACCCACAGCCACACCGAGCCGGCCCCGCAAGATGAGAACTGAACCTAAGGGCACAAGGAGAGCTTGGAGGAGGCAGGAAGAGCTCAAAACAAAAACTTCAGTTTCATAATACAGCTTTCGTGTCTGTAATTCAGTATTTATCTTTCCTCGTTTGATTTTTGATTTAGGGTTTGTTTCAAACCTGAAAAGAGCTATTTTGGAGAAAAAGAATAGCCAAGAAAACCACACTGACTAAGCTAGTAAACACGAAGTTCTGTACACAGCCCTTATATATGGTGCCCTTTAGTTTTCACCTTTTCCAAAGCCTCAACATTTGCTCTCTACACTGCCAACTCTGCTCCAAGCGACAGTCACTTTTTCCTTTATGTTTTTTCCTCTTCATTCCTTACTTAAAAAACTCCCCAAGCAGAGCACAGCAGACACCTAGGAACACAAACGAAACTTCTATAGGCGTGGCAGACCCAGACATTCAAGGCAAAACTGCTCAACCAGCAGCTCCCTTTTGTAACTAAACATCGAGAGCATCAAGCCACAGTCTTTAAAAAAAAAAATCCTTGGAAAATGACATCTGCCTGTAGTTCCTACAGGTTCAGGATACCCATGGGGCAGTGGTATGGGGTGGAGGGACTTCCTCAAGCCACCCCTATGAAGCACCCGGGCTGCGTCATGCATAAGGGACTGCTTTTGTCACTTGTCCCTTGTCAAGACAGAAAAGTAAATACAGGGGAGAAGCGTGAACACATTTTCTGCCTGTTCCTGAGGGTCAGATCTCCCAGCCGGCTGCTGCCCAGCTCTCACCCTGATCCATGTCCTACACAGACACCAGCTGTGCTCCCATGGGTGTGCAAATAAATACAGCACACGCTGCTTTCTGTTGGTTGGAAGTCACCTATTTTAATATTCCCTCAGTGTCCACCCTTGCTTCTAAGAATACCGTGCCCTGAAAACCACATTCCTCCTATGTGCTCATTTCTCACATCACAGTTTCAACAGAGAAGGCTGAAACAAGTGCCAGGTTCAAGCTAGCTGTTAGGTGGGTGCTCGGTCATGCTGAAGCTCTGTCAGAACCCCAAAGGGACACTTGGGCATTTAAATCTTTTGTTGTACTTGAAAGCAGTAAGCCCAATTTCTCCTCCTGCTCATTCAGAAACCGCACAGTTTCAGGGAGCTGGATGTTAGTTTGCCTGATGCAAAAAGAGAACAGATCCAGGGATGAGCCCCTGCAGAGTCAGCAAAGCTCCTCCAGTCTCCTCCCCTAAGGCAAGTGTGTTTTCCTGACAGCAGAGGTGGCACACATCACAGCAGGGCAGTGGCTGGGAGAACCATTTCAGCAAAACCTGAGCAAGACCATTTATGGGCACTAAAAGGTTTCTCAGATTTAGATTTTATAACTGGGTCTCTACATTTCCCAGAGTGCCAAACTCCATCTCGAAGCCCACAGCAAGCTACAATACAACTTCACGCATTTTACAAACTTATTCAGTCTTGCTGATGCAGACGGGAATTGACGGATCTGCAGTGCAGGTGTTTTACTGAGTACTGCACTGTGCTGCTCAAAATGTCATTTCCAGAAGGAGCAAGGGCTGTTGCTGCACATACATCTGAAACAAATACATTTGAGCATACCGGAGAATATTTGTAATTCAGAATCCAGTGTCAAAAAAAACTAAAAAAAAAAAAAAAAAAATAGCTGACACTAGCTTGCTAATTTACTTTGACGTTTACAAGACTTCTTTGTAAGCACTCCACCTGCAAAGTACATTTCTTTTACAGAGTTTACACTGTGCTGAAAATGTACCAAGAGTCTTTTAAAAGGTCTTTGTTAAAGCCACCAGGGGTGAGGACAGCTCAGAACTCCCCCAGCTGCCTGAAGGCTGTGCTGAGCAGCACCAGGACACTTCCAGGATGCTCACACAGGTTGCAAGGAAAACAATTTCCTACTTCTCATCCTTGATTTTTAGAATTACTATCCCCAATTTTACTTCAAGTCCTTCAAGACAAATCCAAACTCAAATGCACCTTCGAAAGGAAAGTTAGCAGCAAAAAATAAGAATAAAAAATTGAGTAGGTATAAAGGTTTTAGAGCTTAGTAAATGCTATCCTCCTGCATGTCTTTCTCATCGGAGTATCAGAGAAGATCCATCACCAAACGTTGTCATGAAGTAATGAAGTCATGTTTGGAAATAGTGAGCTCTTTCAGGTGAGCCTTTGTGTTGCCAAACTAGAATGTAGCAGCACTTAAGACTGTCACTTTTTATAATGTTTGCCTATAAACTTTTCCAGTGTGGGTTTGAAACGGTGCCCAAATGCAAACAGAGAACAGGTGGGATTCAGAGGCATTATTAGCCCGTCCAATAGCTTCACAATGAAAATTGACGGGTTCAAACTGTTAAAAAAATCCCAGCAGTGCATAAACAGCCGTACCCTGCAAAGTCAACTCCCCCAGGACACTGCACCCTTCACAAGCCATTTGTACACTGCTCTAAGATTTAGGGACAAATCTTGCACGCTGTATAACAATCACAGCAATGCTGCCCCCGAGGATTACATAAGGATTACTTCCCCACTTGCACATCTTTTCAGCATGCCAGGGAAATGAGCCACGCTCAGCCTTCACTTGCACCCATCTTCTGGTGTTTGGGGCAGCATCCACTGCAGTTCTCCCAAACCCAAGTATCCTAAGTGAAAAGGACCAGCTACATCTCAGGCAGGAGAAGGAGGAGATGGCCCAGCAGAGCACACGCTTCCAAGCAAGGCTTGATGACCTGGCATCACATCTGATGACTCGATAGTGTGTTTATGCTCCTTCTGCCTAAAACTGTATCCCTGAGCCATCCCCATAAACTGCTAGTCATCACCCGACACTTCATTCAGTGAGCTCTGCACAGCCCAGGATTCCTCTCTAAGGTACTTCACCTGCAAATCCTATAATTGTGGCATTGGTTCCTACTGCAAAGGTGCAGTAACTGACGTGAATAACGCCTATCTGTCACCCTTAAAAAACAAACAAACAACAAAGGCACGTGTGAAATTTCTGTTGACGTTCTTAAACACTGGAGGACAAGGGAGGGAACATTGCTTCTGCTATTGTTTACTCCCAGCTACATCCTTATTTGTAATAGTGCTGCACACAATGTAAGCATATTGAAACTTTATAGGTGGAGCCATTGAACAGCACCCCATGGAAAACCAAGTCCCTGCTAAATAAACAGATGGGAACTTTTTCTTCGCTTGTCATACGGTCACAGCATGCATGGCTCACGCCATCCAGCCATCAAATGGAGTAAATACTGTTTGTATAAAAGCCATGACCACAATGGAGGACCAAGGACATTCTGAAAGCCCTATTAAATATTATTATGAGGTGCACAATTATATTCCAAGTCATGTTTCTATTCAAGATTGGTCACTGAAACGAGAGATTTATACTTCCTTAGATTTTAAATAATTATTAGTTGTCTCCATTTATTAAAATGTTAACAAAGAGCTGCTTATCTTAAAGCTCAAGGCATTTAGTTACTTAGTTACAGAGCCAAATAATTAAACAATCAGCTAATAGCTAACCCCAGCAAAGATTCTCACACAACTCTCCATAACACAAAAGCCTCAGATCCCATCAAGCCACTTTCGCTTCAAAAGGCTTTAGTAAATAACTAAACACTCACTACAGCATGCCCAGAAGGGTCAACAGACCTGACCTGTCACGAATCCAAGAGGTTCACTGCAAAACTGAATGTCCCCATGGGAGATGCCAGGCTGGCAAACACTCCTCCCGCTGCTTCTCCCGCCCTGCTGTTTTTCTGAGAATTGAGGAAGACCACTCTGGGTGAGCTACATGGAATGGAAACATTGAACTATGTCTGAAGCTGAATAGAAAGAGATCCCAATGACTTTGAGTCAAACACCAAAACTTCCCACTCTCTGCAGGAGACGCCTCTGGAGCTAATGAAAGCCCAGGTATCAACTAGGTTTGCCGTCTTCTCATCTCCCCGGTACAAGCTGATGGTACAACGTCCCAGACTAGTATTAAGAGTAGCTCCATGTCTCCTTCTCATAGGATGATGTAGAGCAAACTCAACTTACAAAAACAGTGGCCACTGGTTCAAAAACGCAGAGTGGCTCCTGGCCGCTGTGACTGACTACTGTTAGCCAACAGCGAACCGAAGTCACAAAGGCTGAGCACGTCTCCTACACAAAGAGGGACAACAGTGTTTGCAATTCATCCATCTGTTTCTCCGAAGTCACTGGATTCCCTGCTGTCCTATTAGTGCTGTGTTTCTGCCAGCTAGCTGCCAGCTATGCCCAGCTCTGCCTTGGCCAGGAAGTCAGGAAGTCTCTGTGCTCTGATAAAATACTTTCCTTTCAAAGCTACTCCTCTTCCTTCCATAATTTTCAAACACAAAAACACCCTCTTGTCATTAGGAACAACACTCCAAAGAGCACAGATCATTTTTTCCTCCCCTTCACTGTTTAAAAATATTAATTGTTCAAATCTGATAGAAACTATCCAGGCATTATAGAAACCTTCATCAAATGCACAGCACCAACAAGCAGGGAATACATGTGACAGCTACAAACATAAAAAATGGCAGAGCCTACGTCTTCCCTTCTTCCTTTGAAACAAGCTCCTGGGATGCTCTGTTTGAAAACACAGCGACTTCCACAAAACGTGAAGCAGCAGACTCCAAAATAAACCCAGGCATTTTTCCTGGCATCTTCTTTAACCCTATTATCCCTGCTCTATAAGGATCCAGTCATCTGATGGCTGCATGGGAGATGAAAGCAGGCAAAAGGGGGGTTGAGGTGAAGATGCAAAGAACAGAAAGAATCCTTTTGCTGTGGAAGCAAAGACTTGCAAAATGAAGCAAGCATTGCCACGTTATACATGCAGGGTACCCCAGCAAGTGTAGAGCTTCCAGCCACTCAGTCCTGCTCTGGGCCTACAGCACTGTGCCAGCGCCTACCGAGTGTCACATATACCAAGATCATTAAGAAAAATGAAATAAAAGAAATCGGGTCCAATTGAAATACTTGCCAATGTCTTCACTGGTAAGGGAAAATATTACATGGCCCTAACTTGTTTTCCTAAGCTTTGAAGACTTAGAAAAATAAATAATTCTGGTGATCAGCAGAGTTCCATCACTGGCAGATCCCCTGGCCAAGAGCAAAGATGCACCAGAAAGTTATCCCCAGACGAGCGCATCTATCTGTTATGTGTCATGCTCTCTGGCAGGCCAGCAGCTTCAGAACTGTAGCTCCCCAGCGTAGCCCAGGGGCGATGGAACCCCAGGGGTTTGCGTCAGGCCCAGTAGGACTCAGCTGCGGGGGCAAACTGGGCCTCAGCCCCACTGCTCCCATGGTGCATGAGGTACTCGAATTGTTACAGCCCAGCTGTGATGGCTGCAAAAGCAGTCATGCTGATATCTCACAACCCATACCCATGTTTAAAGCAAGCAGACTGCTTCTCAGAAGCAGAAAAAAAAAATTATACATGTCCAGGCTTCGTCCAGAGATTAAGATTCCTACAACTTGTAGCCTGCTTGCTCCTACCTGTCTTTATGGCTGAGATTGTTGAGTTATGGCTGCACAACTACATAACACACATCAAAAATGCCAACTATCACATGCTCGTGGGCTTGGCTGTGCGCTTCATGCTTCTGGAAGCCAAGCCAGGGAAGACATGGAGCATGCCAAGTTCAGAGTAAACAGCAGAGAGACCAGCGAGGCCACCTCCTGCTGCTGGGAACGGCCCTGTGATTTCTTCCTGTTTGTCCCAGTTCTTCACGGTCTGCTCCTTACAGGATGAAGACTTCTTTATACAATAGTCAGCACAGGACTTGTCTCCAGACAAGGGACACAGTAAGAAGCAGTAAAGCATCAGTATGTCTTCTGCACAAAGGCCTGGTAACAAGGGAGCGAGAAGCCACCCGCAACCTTGAATTGCTACACCAAAAACCCTAAAATGATTACACTGCCTTTTAATATGTCACGGGTATGATGAGAAGCTGCAGGTCATCTTCAGGATTTGAACCTTTGGTTACAGGCATCAAATTCTGAAAATTTCATTTCAAGTCAGAAACTCCATTAGATGCACAAAGCAACAGAGTTCTGGTCCCTAAGCTAACTGAGAGTACTGGGAAGTACAATATGAATGTAACATATCTGTAGCACAATCTCAAAAATAATTAACTAATCTTCAGAGTCATTACAGAAGAATCTTCTCATGTAATCTATTATACAATACAAAGGGGAAGGAAACGTATCACCTTTTTCCAGAATCTCAAATGAAGAATGGAAAAAAAAAAAAAAGAAATTAAACTTCTATATTGTTAAGGTAGAATTCAGGAAGAGGCTGTGATCATTCGCTCCTTGTTTTTACTTTCAGCAACAGTAGAATATAAAACCTTCCTGACCATATTCTATGTACAACCAAGTAGCAAATCAATTTAACCAACTCCACTGTCCAGCTTAGTGTTATAGTCCTCTTGGGAAGGCTCTGTTTATAATAGCCTAGGCAAAAGGTATGAGCGTGTATATTTAGTTGAACAGGGTTTTACTGGTTTTCATATTTTCTTGCATCCATTCCCATCTACAACTTTTCTACAGGTCCCTTATTTGCATTTCAAGAGCAGCATAAAAACAAAACAGAACATAGCATAAATCCAGACAATAAAAACACAACCCTGCTTCTTTTCCAGGTTTGCCAAAGGCTGTTCTTGGGACTATTACTATTCAACATGTAAAAGAAGTAAATTACAACCGAGAGGTTAAAAATTGCACAATTTCACATTCAAGCACTAGTTCTGGAGGCTGAGAACATCTATTCAGAATCCCTATAAGCAAGTCGGCAGTTGTTTCTTTTGTACACGGTCCCATTTTTACTTGACTATACAAATCCTCTTTAATTTTAGCAGCTCGCCTGGAAGTCTCATCTTGCTTATTCCCCGCTCTGCCTCTGAAATTCATCTTCCCCACTTCCTAAGGTGGGATTTGGAGAAAGAAGTCTTTTAGCTGAAAGTCGTATTTAGTCACCGGGCAGTGGAGCTCCACACAGCGAGGCAGGACCACGTACCTGGCAGCAAAGAGGAGCGCTGAGCAAGCCCCAGAGTTAAAGCCAGGCTGGAGGGCTGCCCTACCAGGTGGCCCACAAAGGGTTATTTTGAACTCGCAGACACCAGGGTCACTCGTTATTGTAGCAGTCACTCCCGGGCACCGTGCCATACTAATGGAAGATGGTTCGAATGTTTCTGAATTGTTAGGAGAAGGGCTATTAGCGAGCAGCCACGCACCGCAGATTTATTACAATGCCTCCGTGCTAATCCCGCACGGCTGAAATACCTGTGCTGCCCGGGTGAGTAAACAACATCAGCTGAATCTGGGTACTTCGACACCATAGGATCTAAGCGTGGCTATTTTTCGTGATTAAACAATGCTTAACACAACCAAGCTCAGGAACTACTCAACATTTAAACTTTTAAAAAAAAAAATTATTATTAAAAACAGCTGGGTGGCCTAAAGCAGCCTTCACAATTATAAATGTTGCTTTTCTTGAAACAAATTAAACATTGCAACACAGACACTGAGCAGGGCACTTCGCAAACTGGCAGAGCTGGTTCGGTGCCTGGCTGCCCGGTCCTGCCAGCTGCTCACCTCGGCCCAGCGCGCTTCTCCAGGCCATCCTAAAGAATATAGTGAACCTTATGTAATTATTTGTTTGGTTTTTTTTAATACCACACCATTTTATTGTGTGCAAGAACTGAGTCGTAGCACGGTGTTCTGATCCACTTCTCTTCCACCCAACAGTGGTGGAACCACCTCCTACAGACGCGTCCTGCTTAGTGCACACTGCTACAGCACGCCTGGCTGCAGCATCCAGCCCCAAATCCCATTTAAACTTGGCCACAACTTGGACGAGCCCCCCGGGAGAAAGTCCAAGGTGATAACTACGATGTCACAGAACCCTGTTCCAAACTAACTCACGGAAAACTAAGAGGGAGAGGAGAAGAAAAAAAAACAAACATGATTTTCTCCTCCTCAACCAACATCTCATCCTCCCTTTCCTCCTCATCAGTCCGCCAGCACATGGCACCTTCCCAAATGAAGGCTGTTTCCCCTTGTACAAATGGATTTTCCCCTCCTCTCGGCTTGTGAGGCGAGGCAGCTCGAAATCAGTCAATGTCCCAAACTGATGAGCCAGTTCTTTTGTGGGGGAGGAAAAGCAATAATTACACAGAACTTGCAATGGCATGCGAGGAAGGGAATTAAAGTAGGTCACATCTCCGAGCTCCTCGGCTTCTCTGAGGTTCACCAAATGCTTTCGCTACAGTAATTTTAAAAATACAATTAAAATAAAAATAGCATGGCAGCCGAAGGAAGCCGCACAGCAGAATTCTGCCAGCACTGAGCTCGCCCTTCTGTCCCTCTCTTTGATACAGACAATGTCATTTGTGAGGTGACGTGCAGTGAAAGGACGTGAGCCAGCACAAACTGAAGTCTGTGGGACACATCTCTGTGCTAGGTGCTGGCTGCTCTGAAGCAGGAAACTAACGCTCAGTGCTCCTAAAAAACAGGGTTGCTTCTTACAAAGACACCGCTGATAGCTAAGAGATGGGACAGGACACACTGGACATGTACATTACTCAGTAAATGTACCCCTCAGGCTCCGTGCTGAGCGCTGCCCTGCTCCCCACAGCCATCCCAAGCACAGATTGCCATACTCTGACCAAAAACGCATCTGACCAGGTCTGGTCAAAAACCAGGGAATCAGGTCACACTGCTCCAACACCTCTCAGCTTTTCAGACTTGCTTGGGGTTTCTGGCAACTTTTCAGCACAGATTTTGCATTTAACTGCACTGAAATAAGCTTTCTCTTTTAGTTAAGCCAGGTGTGCTACTGCAAGGAGACAAGATGTAACTTGCCTAAGCGAATGACGGTTCTTTTGAAAAACACGGATTCATATTGCTAAAAAGCACTGCTTCCAAAGGGGAAAGTCTCTGCTTTCACTGTAAAACTTCAAACATAAGGACTCACAAAATGCTTAACAGATTAAAATCTGACAATTAAGGGTTGCTATGTATTTTTTCTCGCATTTCCATCTCTACCTAAATTTGATATTCACACTAAGAAAAAAAACCTGTCTTTGAATTTATTTCCTAAAAGGCAAAGCGATCGTTCCTGCTGAAGCTGGATACAGACATACACTCATTAAGGGCTACGCGACAGTTGTTATTGCAACACCACAACAGTCCATCATCTCATGCATACACAACCTTGCATAACCAGAGCTGTCAGCATTTCCATTGTAAATGCAGCTCTCAAAGGCTTGCAACTTGCCTGTAAAAAGTTACGATAGCCTGAAATTCACTGCACGTCCTCTGCCAAGGAACGACTATTTCAAAATTAAAAAACTGTGTTGCCATTGGAGTCGGTCAAAGAAAGAAAAAAAAACTCGGCATGTTTGAAAATCTTCTGGCTCCGAAAAACACTGAGGGAATCAAATTCCAGAAAATTAGCCCCCCCCCACCCCACACACACACATACATACACCAAAAAAATATGATTATTAAATTGGCAGATAAGTCTGAAATATCCAATTATTTGTGCTGCTTTGCAAAACAGTTGCCATGCTGACCCGTCAGCAGTTTGAAGCATCTACCAACACCAAACACAAATAACAGCCATGCCCGCGGCCTGTCGGCCTGCAGCTCCAGGCCATGGTGCTGCTGAAGGACAGTGGATTTTCAGTGCAGAATGGACACATTAAAACCAATTAAATCTGACTACCTGACCAATTCCCCAGAATCTCAGCTAGCAATTCCTGCACTGGGCCAAATGACTTATGGAATTGGATGTCTAAGTGGGCATCCAACCCACACCTGAATCTGTGGGGATGCCACATTCCTCCGTAACAGGGTGCAATAACTGCCCTCAGATTTAACTGATCAGTTTGAAGCATTAATCATAACTTCTAGGCATTTCTCTTCTGAAAATTGTAACATTGCAAGGGAATTCTGGTTGGATGTTTTTGCATTATTTTCCCTACCCAACCCGGGGCTGCATCTGGGCCCTACAGCCCCTGGCAGGGAGAGGGCCAGGCTGCACCGTGTGGGCACACTGCTCTGGGTGGCAGCAGACATCCCACTGCCTCACAGCCCTCCCTCCATCTGCTGCATGGTCCCTGAGAGACACCCTGCAGGACCCCATGACCTCATCAGGCGGGCACAACGCTTAACGAAGCATCCCCAATCATCTCACCACACTGTGACCACATGCAACGTTAACCTTCAAGCCTGCAGATAACGCAACGTGTTTACTAAAAGTTCCACGCTCCTCTGGGTGCTGTATTGAACGTGTTTGTCTGTTGTTCAGTGTCCATAAACTGAGGTAAAGCTCAGGTGACAAATTGTTAGTCGCTCTGGAGTCCACCATCAGCACACAGCCCATTACAGAAGGCCTTGCTCTCTGCAGCTCCTAGCAGACTCCCAGACAAGCGTTGAGGGCCATTTTAAACTCTGATGTTTTTTTCCACAGGACACAGAATTAGGCTGTCCCTTGTGGAAAGCTTAAATTAGTCCTTTGAAATTTGACCTAAATTAAAAGAACTGAAACACGTTGTTATTGCACCAGGCGAGGGCTCCGAGCGGGCACTCCAAGGCCAGTGTCACTAGATGGGGAAGAGGCTAAATTAGCTGCCCAGCAGAACGATAACACACAGCCTGGGCAAGGAAAGGTCAAGGGAGAGCTTGCTATTTATCAAATTTATGTCTAAACTAATTATTCAGTTCACAAAGTAACCCTTCAACCTATGTGTGCGGTCAAAGCCCTTTTGTAACGTTGGCTGTCAAAGGCCTTCACGGGCTGGGTACACAGAAAGAGAATGGCTCCTTTATGCACGCTGGGGCAGACTCATTTCTAAATATTTAGAAGCAGAAAGTCTTTGTGCTCCCCGGGATAAAAAACATATCTGTAAACACTTAATGCAAGGCAGAAATCGATTGCTGACAGTCTTCAAACTAGCTCATACAGGTCCTGCTTCTGCTCACACCACCTCGGCCTTGATCTTACCATCAAAGCATAAGCAAGCAAGCACCGCAACCAACAATAAACAGACCCAGGATCCAGCCCTGAGTGAGCATCCATGATATCAGTATTGACACTATAGTTTACTATGGCTCAAGATACCCTCTTCAGCATAAATATTTTTACACATCCCGGAGTAACAGTGAATGGTCACAGATCAGATCCAGAGCCGGACACTGTATGAAAGCAGCTTGGAGAAGGCTGCTTCCAGAGGGATCAGATATACTGCAGGTAACAAAGCAAAGCACCTCAGTACACATGCACACACAGCTATGCAGCTGATTAACCCCAGAGATGAATACTGCTTGTGCTAAAGCACGTACTTGACTACAGACCCTGAAGAAAGTGGTTGCAGTGTCCCTGAAGTTGTGTTTAGCTCAGAGATTCTGTATTTCAACCAGGGGTTATTTATTACAGTCAAAGGAACAAAAGCCACAATCTCAATTCCTGTTAACATTGCATGCAGCTTCTTGAATATTCTGAGTCATTAAGACAATAAAGATCAACAATACGAGCACTTAGCACCAAAAAAAAGACAAAATCCAGGGCATGTCCACGAAGGAAGACTAAGGAACAGATCAAAGTATGTCACAAAAGGTCACAGCCCTGGCGACCTTCTCAGCTGGTCCGAAATGTCACTGCTCTATTGACTGCTCAGTCGGCAACCCTACCAAAAGCATACATCTCTGGAGCACCTGACCACCCCAAATTAGCTGTGACCGAAACGTTTGGCATTTACTAAATTTAAAAAAAAATAACAACAATAAAAGTCAGCTTTGTCTTTGAAGAGATTTTTTAAAAGAGCGTTTTGTTCTCCTTTCAGCGCAGAGAGCTTGTGGGTGGCAGTGATGGGACCAATGAAGGTGATTCAGTAAAGACTGGGTACTTTTTTTTTTTTTAAAGAAAGGTTTAACAAAGTACATAAAAGAGGTTTTATTTCCCAAATCCCAGATATAAATCCCACACAACTGCCTGTATTCTACAGCATAAAAGCTCTTATTATACCATTAATATTATACCATTAACTTAGAAGCTCTTTTTCCCCCTTTTTGGTAATGATTCAAGTTCCCACAACGAAAATTATCTCATGTAAGTTAACATTCCTGCCCAGGGAAGAAGTTTTCAGTAGTTTTTAGCAATTTACACTTTGATCCTCACCCACTGGATATTCCTCATGGAAGAAGCATATTTCTAAAAGAAAACTGTTAATTCTTTCCCCCCCAAATTAACAAGCATACATAAAAGATTTTTTACTCTTCTGCCTGCACGATTCATGCAATCACATTCTTCCCGATTTTCCCCCAAAACCAGAGGTCCTCCCTATAAACAGCTCATCTGAAACCAGAATTATCCCTGATTTTGTCACTCCTCTGAAAAGCCAAAAAGGCACCAGATGTGCAATTAACAAATCACACAGTAAGTGGTGATGAGAGTTGAGCTTTTTCAAATTCTCATGTTACCTTCAAAAGAGGAGGGGACAAACCAAGAAGGCTTTGCTATCAACAGTTTCTGTCCATGACAGATGACAATACTGCTACGCCGCATCCATTTTTTCAGGAATGCTTGCTAGGGAGGAGGGCTCATCGTCTCTAAATAATTTTTCCCCTGCCATCAATAAAAATGTACTTGGAACAGATTCTAAAAATGCGTTAGCTGGTGACGTCTATTTTTAGAGGCAGTGGATAGAAACAAATACGTTTTGCATGAAAGTGGATTAAATAAAAACAAGGCTGTATCCCTGGACATGGGTAGGAGGACACAGAAAGGCCGAATTCCCCCCAGAAAGCTTGCCTGGTGAAATATGGTTTATAGGTTATTACACTGTTTTGACAGATACTAGAAATGCAATCACCCCTCCGAATGACAAGTAAAACTGTATGAAAGAAGCCTTGCTTTTCCCCAGGGTGTTCAGAGGGCAGAAATGATCCTACACTCTTCATAAAATCACAATACAAGCAGCTCAGGACAAAAAGAAAAGCAACCCTTCCTTAGCTCTACAAAGAAAAACACTTTGGAAAGTTTGAGGAGGGGATAACCTACAAGAACATACCAACAGGTGCAGGCTCAAAGTAGGAGATTTTATCAAAACGTCTCTTTCAATGCAAAAGTTTCAATTAGTTTTTGCTTTCACAGCAGTAATCTCTCCGTGCCATTCAGATCTCCTCATGTGCACTTCCAGAACCTGCGATCCAGACAGCGCACTGATTGCTCTTGGATATTAACAACAATAGGGAAATGTCTAGCAACCAGCTACAAACACCAATACGCCTGTGACACCTGCCTTTGCAGAGTACCCTGCAAAGCTAAACAATCAGGGCGCGTGATTAAGAACAACTGGCATTTCTTTTCCCTCCCAGCTTTCCAGGTATGCTCAAATCACAGTGACACACAGATATCCAGCAGTGTCCTTCCTTGAGCAGTACATAACAGGTACGTAAAGTGCAACAGGTTTCCTTAAAGACCCATTCCTGAAAACTTTCAGCTGTATACTGTGATTATACAACGCGATGACAGTCCCAAGTGAAATCATTGACACCACTGCTTGCACAAGATTAAATAAACGCACGCTTGCATGAACACAGTCCGCATGTGAATAGGAAAAGCTGGAAAACAACTCTTGAGGGCAAATCTGTTACTTGCCTTCTATTTACCAACGCACGTAAAGCTGTTGACTTCAATTTGAGATGTTGACGTATTTTAAATTAACTCCTTTTGCAGAATTAAGTACTCTAGAATGATTTACCTTCGGGTTCCAAAGTGGCATCTTCGACAACTAAGTTAAATGACGGTCGAGCCAGGGAAAGTCCAGCCATGGTGACCACCACCAGGCAGATAAGGCAACCCGAATCCCAGCTGACCATCTTTTTAGAGTAAGTTCCTGGTCCATTTCCATATCTCCATGTGGACTTTAATCCCATCTGAGCACCTCTACAGGAGCATGGACAGAACGCAGTGCCTTCGGCCAGGGCAATTCCTCCTCACTGGGAACAGCGGCGGCTGCAGGGAGAGAGATTAAATGCTGTCAGCAAAACCATCCTAAATGCAAACCAAGAAAACCCCACAAAGCCCCAAACAGAGCCGAGGAGAAGGGGGGAGGAGGAGGAGGAGGATGGGAAAAATAGTTTTCCAGCTTCAAGAATATGTGAAAAGTGAGTGACTTTTCATTTTCTGTTAGCAGTTTCCATCATCACCTGAGGCGTAACCAAGTCCTCCTTGTTTTCACAAAATCACTTCTCAGCACGTATTTAGAGAGCGATTTTACTGACAGAAAAATATACAGTTTTTAAAAAAATAAAGGCGCACACATGTACAGACACATAACCTCTAACGCTGCAAAATTGCCACAATTATACAAATTATATTCTTGTTATTGTTTGAAGGTTTATGTAAGCTTTTTCATTCCTTCACCGAGGCAGCTCCGCAGGCAGCTGAAGTTTCAATAATTCAGTAGTTTTCCACTATAATAACAGTTGGAAAACGCTCTTTAGGCTCAGACAGCCCACAAAACCTTACTTTGCCTCAATTATTCCAGCTCTCCTGTAGGTGTGCCCTCTTCCACCTCAGGTTGGTGTCTGTGAACATCTGAGCGCCCCATGCAGGTAACAGGCTCCCATCTTCACACTGGTACCAGTTAACTACACTGCGTTCCAGCAATCAAAAGCCATATAAACCTGGGCAGGAATTGCACACGAGACCTCCCCAGCATCATTTTCCACTCACACACGCTCAGCTGCACAGCGTGCACACAAGTGTTCTCTTTTCAAAGGTCCTTATTAATACATATGTTTCAGGGGGGAAAAAAGTTCATTTCATTCCCCATAAAATTACATTTGAATAGATGGAGCTGAGTGCTTTGTTAGCACTGCCATGGGCTGATGGAAGAGAGATGAGAAACAGTGCCAAAGTAACTTTAGTGGATCCCACAAGCACCACACCAAGAGCATCCTCACAGGGCGACCCAACAGCTCACCCCAACAACTACACTGTATTCTCCTCCCCAAAAATACAAGGTGGTACCCCGCCATTGATGGATAAATCAAGCAAGCCATTCAAATCAGCCAACAATTGATCTTAGAAGTAATGAGACCCAACTGATGCTTAGAGAGCACTGGTCTTGAGAGAAACAGTAGCATAAAATCTCTTTTTTCCCTCCTGCCCTCATCCTTAAACAGAAGGGAGAAAAAGAAGAAGCCTGAGCTGCAGTACCACAGCATGCAGAACTCAGCAAAATGAACAAATGTTCTTCCTTCATGGAGCCAACCATTAAGGAGTGTATTCAGACTTCGTCAGCCCCTCGCTCAGGGCTGGAACCCGAGCCCAGCTCCCAGCGCTGAGGGCAGGCGTGCTGCGGGGCATCCTTGGAGCTCCTGGGGTCAGCAGAAGCAGATTTTATAAGAGATCAACTTGGGGAAACGGTTCCTACACAGCATTTCAGGTGAACCCCTGACACTTTGGGGCAAGCTTTTCCCCATCCCAGCTCAACGCTCTGCGGCTCCTTCCGAGATTGAAGCAGAGTGTGAGACCGCAAGCTTGCAACTGTTCCACCTCCAGCAGAACCAGCACCAGACCACTTCACAGGCACTGGGGAAGAGCCCACAGAACACTTCCCTACGAGAGGGCAGTGCAGGTGTGGAGCCAAAGTTCTGTCCCCAGGACAGGTCTCAGCCTCTGACTCACAGCACTACGGCCCCAGCTCTGCAGCTCAGTTTATCCAGCTGTAAAGCGGGTATAAATCCTAATTAACAGGCTGGAGGTAACGCTAATTTAATTTCCATAAATCATCCTGTAAAGCCGGATTAAAGGCTACGTATATAAATGCAAAGCCTAACCATATTTTGGCGGAAAGAAAACATACCAGAACGCTAGCATATATCCCAGACTCTTTTCTAAACAGCATTAATCCCACCTACGTTTCAGCAGCGCAAGACTTCCAGGCTGCGTTCAATACCATTTAGAGTGTGCCTGGTCCTGCCCCGGCGCCCCGTCCCCAGTGGCAGCCCAAGGCCACCTGACAGCGCTGCTCACCTGGAGGCGGCTGCCAGCTCCTGCACTGAGCATCCAGCAGCAGCACGGAGGGACCCTTCCTCAGCCGGGCAACGCCAAATTCAAAGCCGAGGCTCAAGAAGGTGGAGCAAAGCGACAACCGGAGCTCTGGGCCCATCCGCAGAACCCAGCTCTTTTACCACCACGGTTCGAGCGCTGCCCGTTCCCAAACGGAGCGGAGTCCAACGAAGACAAAACGAACCCAAATTCTTTTCATAGTTTGATCGCCACAGCCGCCGGGGGACGGCTCCCTGCAAGGACCTCCTGCGCTGGGTAATTATGTACCTCTATCTCAATGTTTGGAACACAGCCCCAGCATGCTTTTTGGCCTCCACAATTCTGGCTTCCTGACTACAATACCATAATCCCTCCTGGAGTCTCAGACTCAGTGAAAGCCACACGTAGTGTTTATTTTTCCCCTTGAAAGGGAACTCTGTCTCTCCTCTCAGCCTACACTTCGGGGAGGAGTTGTCAGCCCCCAATGATTGATGGCTCTCCTTGCCACTCGCTCATCAAGTCAATTTTCACCTCGTCACATACCTGCCCAAATTTCTGTGCCAAACTGACGAGCATGGGAACGCAGACTGGTTTGGGAGCCCAACCAAATTCCTCCGAGCTCTACTCCAGTTTGAGCACACTCGCGCACAAACAAGTAGTTCTTGTTCAGCAGTGGCATTAATTAAATTCAACGCTCAGTGTTCTTTTTAATCTACTCCCATTGTTGTTTATAAGATGTTTATCACTCCCCAGGGAGAGTCCAATTTGTAGAGCATGTTAACCAAATCAATACGCTGCTCATCGGGCGGCTCTTAGCAGCGCTCTCTATTAGGCGGGGAATAGCGAAATCTGAATGAAATACGGACCTTCCCCCCAGGCGAGCACCCAGCAGCCTTCCCCACAACCATCCAGGCACACCGAGCTTCCCAACGAGCCCTTACGCGTTTAAATACTGACATCTATTCATACAGAGATGCAGACATACGTACGCACACGTCTCCAGCCCAGCTCAATCTCCGAGCAAATCTGAGCATCACAGCTATTAAACATTAATTCTGGAGGACTAATGGGAACCGGCTGGCAGCCTCCGTACTTTCGCATTGTTTGAACTTCTTTCACTCGCTTTCCAGGACTATCCTGTTTTTCTCAAGTCTTTTACCACTAAGAGATGAGGAGGGGGGGGGTGGAAATCTGCATTTTAATTGACATTCCAGAGAGAGAGAGAAGTCCAGAGGCTGTTGATTGCTGTCTATTCAGCCCAAACAGGCTTTTCAGATGAAAATGAGTAAAGGCTAGTGGAAGATTTACAGGGATTTGGTACAAAGGAGACAATGAAGTTTTAAATGTTGATAGCGTTTCACACCGAACGCATAATGGCTCACTGTTTGAACGCGCCGTTTTGCATTTAAACCCATATATCATCGCGGATTTCTTTTTTTTTTTTTTTCCCTCC